>NW_006922460.1:557583-570448 GCF_000298275.1 Orycteropus afer afer
GGGCAATCCTACTTCCGTAGTGATACTGCCTTGGAAACCCAAGGAGGGGTCGCTATGAGTCGGGGCCGACTCGACGGCAAATAACAACAGCAACAACAGGCATGTGAAAGCTGGACAATGAATTAGGAAGACAGAAGAAGAATTGAAAACTTTGACTTATAGTGTTGAAAAAGAATATTGGACTACCAGAAGCATGAACATGTCTGTCTTGGAAGAAGTACAGCCAATATACACCTTAGAAGAGAGGATGGTGAGACTTTGTCTCACATACTTTGCAAGTGTTATCAGGAGGATGAATCCCAGGAGAAGGATGCCATGTTTTGTAAAGTGGAGGGTCAGCAAAAAAGAGGGAGACTCTCAGGGAGATTGGTTGACACAGTGGCTGCAATGTACACTCATGCATAGAAACGATTGTGAGGATTGTCTAGGACCAGGAAGTTTTCACTTTGTTGTACACAGGGTCAGCATGAATTAGCACTGACTCAACAGCACTTAACAATACCATATTCACTCTTGATTTAATAAATTTACTGGATTAGGTAACAGTCAAAAAGCTTCTTTTAAAGAAAATAAGACAATTAATTCATGATTGAGGCATAAGAGTTAATATTAAGATTTCTAATTGTTTTCAAATGGATATTCTAGTGTAGTGAATGAAATTTAATCTTTGGCAATTGGAGATTTAGCCTATATCAAGGGTTAGGATAGATAAGACCAGAAATCTACACTAAACTTACGTTGCTCATAAACACATCATATAATTGTTTTGCTTGGGGAGGGACAGTATCTCCTCAGTAGGGTATAAGCATAAAACTATTTCACTGTCTCTAGACAAATCCTAGATTCACTCTGTGGATTCTCGATTTTCTGATCATAAATGATGATTTGGGAACATATGGTATAGTTTTCCTCCTATTTGTATTTTTTTTTTTTTTGATGGTTCCTTTATAATTTTATAATTTATTTAAAAGTTAGAGATTTTTAAAAATTCACTTTTTAGTATTTTTCCATTTGAGAAGTCAATTTAACTAAAACATAATTGATTATCTAAAAGTCCATATTTTTTGACATAGTGCCTAAGGCATTTGACTGTTGATCAGAAGTTAGCGGCTCAAACCCACCAGTTGCTCCACAGAAAGAAGATGGGGCAATCTACTTCCTTTAAGGTTTACCTTCTTCAAAACCCAGTGGCGACCAATATGAGTCGGAATCAACTTGGTGGCAATGAGTTTGGTTTATCATTATTTTTATATTTTTAAAGTAGGATTAGCAAATCAGAGGGAAACATATCAGCTTTTAAAACGCCATGCTCTTTTATACCATATGTATTATTTTGACCAAAAAGAGACAGATTTGACTGTGCTAATATTTTGCTGATTTTGTTGTTGTTGTTGTTGTTGTTATGTGTCATTGAGTCGCACCCGACTCATAGCGATCCCTCCTTGGGTTTCCGAGGCAGTATCACTACGGAAGTAGATTGCCCAACCTTCCTTCCGAGGAGTGGCTGGTGGGTTTGAACCTCCAGCCTTCTGGTTAGCAGTCAAATGCCTTAGGCACTATGCTGCTAGAGCTGGGTGTATTTGACATTTTCTTTTTTATTTGTGCTATTTTTAGGTATAATAACAGTGGATTCACAATTATGCACAATTATGAATTGGAAATTTTTCAACATACTAATATTTTTCCTTTAAAATTGTTTAGTTTCATTATTAAATATTAGAATATAAAAGATTTTTAAAGTTACAGAATTTCTTTCCTACTGTGTAACATGATACCATGGTGTCAGATACAGCTAAGAAGTCATAATTAAATTCATAAGAAGAGCTGACTTATACATTCTTATTAATTAAATCATATATTGTTGAGAAAAGAATAGATTACATATTCCCCAAAAGAAAACAAAAATCTAATAAATACAGTCACTGAGCTAGAAGATGAAAAATGACAACTTCAGAAGTACCAAATATGTAGAAAATTATAGCAAAGTATTTGAAAGGCATTGGAGATGAAGAGAAACTGCTTTCTGTCCATTTTTAAATATGAAAACCCATGCATTAGTTTTTGAAATTTAGAGAATCATAACCTTTAACAATAACAACAATAAAATATTGGCAAGTAGGAATAATCAGACTTCTAGCAAGGCATCTGATGTGTATCTTCTTTTTTAGCATGTATTATGTCTTTTAAAAGAGCTCTGGTGGCTGCATAGTGCCTAAGGCATTTGACTGCTAACCAGAAAGCTGGAGATTCAAACCCACCAGCCTCTCCATGGAAGGAAGTTTGGGCAATCTGCTTCCGTAAAGATTTACCACCTCAGAAACCCAAAGGGGATCGCTATGAGTCAGAATTGACTTGATGGAAGTGATTTTTTTTTTTTTTTAATTTTTTAGTGTTTTTAAAAATTAATGTAGCCCCAGCTCATCCTTCTGTACTGTCACAAACATCCAGGTGAGGGCCCACTGGTACCTAGCAAGATTTGACCACGGGCAGTTTAAGGTTATACAGGAATGAAGTCAAACACTTCTGGACCACAGTCCTGGAGGTATATCTGTGGACACTCCATTGTCAATATGTGGATGGAGAGATTTTGGAGCTTAACTGAAAGTCATTTCCTTAATTTCTTTTACTAAAGGAAATCCTGATCTACTTATCCACAAAATGAAATTTCATTTACCCTCTAAGAAGGGCTTGCTCTAGAAGACGCTTTTCAGGTAAAGTTGGTCAAAGCGACCTGCCAAACTAGGAAACTGATGCTGATTCCACTGGAAGGTGAGTTGATTTTCTGTCGCAACATCATCTCTACTTTAGGTGAGAGTATTTGTTGTTGTTGTTAGTTACCCTGGAGTCCATTTCAACTCACATGTGTACAACCCCATGTGTGCAGAGTAGAACTGCCCCACAGAGTTTTCAAGACTGTCACCTTTCAGAATCAGATCACCAGGCCAGTCTTCCCAGGCACTGCTGGTAGATTTGAACCACCAACTTTTACGGTCATCAGTTCCATGCATAACTGGGGGTGCCACCCAGTTGTTGTTGTAGCAAGGTAGCACAAAAGTGTTCTCTAACCCATCCAGGTCAGAGGTCTGTGAAATATGACCTCTATTTTCCCTCAGGATTCATTTGCCTCCACATAGATTGTACCACAAAGTGGAAACATCTGCTTTGGAGTCAGGCATTACCTTTCTCCTCTTCTATCACCTTCAATCAAATTTAGCATTTCCAAATTACCGTCCTACTACCTTCTAAGCCCTTCTAGTTTCACAAAGAAGATTGGAGCTAACACTTTATTTTATAAATGAAGGAGTCCTGGTGGCATAGTGGTTAAAGGATTAGGCTGCTAACCAGGAGGTCAGCAGTCTGAACTTACCAGTTGCTGTGCAGGAGAAAGATGAAACAATCTGGTTCCATAAAGATTTACAGCCTTGGAAAGCCTATGCGGCAGTTCTACTCTGTCCTATCAGGTCAGTATGAGTCAGATTTTACTTGATGGCAATAGGTTGTTGTTGTTGTTATGTGCCGTCGAGTTGTCTCTGACTCATAACGACCCCTCCTTGGGTTTCCGAAGCAGTATCACTACAGAAGTAGATCGCCCAATTTTTTTTTTTTTTTTCTTTTTAGTTTCAATGTATGTTTTTATTTCTTATACTATAAATGTATCTAAGATATATAAAAATATATCTTTGATACTATAAGTGTATCTGTTCAGTGCTATCCAGTCAATGTTGAATCACAGAAACTGCCATTGGGTTTCTGAGGCAGTAAATCTTCATAGAAATAGATTGCCCTGTGTTCCTTCCACAGAGCAGCTGGTGGGTTTGAACTACCAGCCTTCTAGCTAACAGTCACATGCCTTAGGTTCTACACCACCAGAGCTCCTTTAGGTGTATCTAAGATATACAAAAAGTGTGCATTTCATACTGTTATATTATAAAATGAATGTTGTTTATTGTAATATAGAGATATAAGATATGTTTTCTCATTTAAACCTTTTATTCTCAAACAGAATTGAATGGCTTATTTTTGTTGCTCTTGTTACATGCACAGTTTTGTTGTTGTTATGTGCTGCTGAGTCAAATTTGACTCCTAGCGACCCATCCTTGGGTTTCTGAGGGGGTATCACTATGGAAGTAGATTGTCCAATCTTCTTTCTGAGGAGTGGCTGGTGGGATTGAACCACCAGCCTTCTGGATAGCAGTCAAGTGCCTTAGTATTTGTAAACAGGTTGATGTACATTATTTCATTGTTGTTGTTGTTAGGCAACCTCAAATCCGCTGCACCTCATAGCAACCTTATGTACAACAGAATGTAATGGTGGCTGATCCTGCACCATCCTCACAATTGTGCTTATTACTAGCCTATTGCTGAAGATCTTCCTCTTTTTTGATGACCCTCTGCTTTATCAAACATGGTGTCCTTCTCCAGAGTCTGATCCCTCTTGATAACATGTCCAGCGTACGTGCCATCCTCCCTTTTAAGGAGCACTCTGGCTGTAGTTCTTCGGGGATGGATTTGTTTATTCTTCTGGCAGTCCATGATATATTCACTATTCTTCATCAATACCATAATCCATTTCATTAGAGGTGCCTATTAATGAACACTGCTTGTTGAAAGCGAGGATGACTTAAGTCACCTGCTGATGAAGGTTGAAGAATACAGTCTGCAGTATGGATTACATCTCAACATAAAGAAAACAAAAATCCTCACAACTGGACCAATGAGCAGCATCACAATAAATGGAGAGAAGATTGAGGTTGTCAAGGAATTCACATTGCTTGGTTCTACAATCGATGCCAACGGAAGCAGCAGTCAGGACATTAGACGACGTGTAGCACTGAGAAAGTCAACTGCGAAGGAACTGTTTCAAGTGCTGAGGAGCAAGGATATCTCATTGAGGACTAAGGTGCACCTGACACAAGCCATGATATTTCCAATCGCCTGGTATGCATGTGAGAGCTGGACAATGAATAAGGAAGACCGAAGAAGAGTTGATGCTTTTGAGTTGTGGTGCTGGCGAAGAATGCTGAAAGTACCATGGACTGCTAAAAGAACTAACAGATCTGTCCTGGAGGAAGTGCAGCCAGAATGCTCCTTGGAAGCAAGAATGGCCAGACTTCGTCTCACCTATTTTGGTCATGTTGTAAGAAGGGACCATTCCCTGGAGAAGGATGTCATGCTTGGTAGGGTGGAGGGTCGACGAAAGAGGGGGAGGCCTTCAAGGAGATGGATTGATACGGTGGCTGCGATGATGGGCTCCAGTATAGCAGGGATTGTGGGGCTGGCGCGGGATCGGGCAGTGTTTCGTTCTGCTGTGCATGGGGTCGCTATGAGTCTGAAACGACTCGACGGCACTTAACAACAACAACATTAATGAACACTATTATTCATTCATACATAACAATAATAAGTGAGAAGTAACGGACCCAGCTCTCACCTGTTCTTTCCATCGTCTTCTTCCCATGGCGGGTCTCACAGACTCCAGACACCTGAAACCCAGAGCACGATGCCTTCCATGTGGCTGCCTCTAGAGCTCAGCCAGGAGTTCTTGGGTGATGCAAATAGTTAAACCCTCTACTATTAGCCTAAAGATTAGTGGTTTGAATGCACCCAGAGGCAACTCAAAAAATAGGACTGGCACCTGCTTCCAAAACATCACAGGCTTGAAAACCCTGTAGAGCACTTCTACTCTGCAATATACAGGGTCACTGTGAGTCAGGATGAACTGGATGGACACTGATAACAAAGCTCACTAAATGCTAAAACCCCACCTGCATCTTTTCCCTCAGGCTTCCCTATCACCACACACTGAAATCAGTCTTCTGCTGCAAGGGGTGTTGCAGGAGCCAAAGGAAAACAAGGAAAATTGGAAAAGAGTCCGTCTTTCTAAAATGTGGCAGGGAAGTTCAAGAAAATCCCACATATTCAGAAGTCCAAGCCCTGGCATGTGTAAGCACTCATGTACGTGTGTGTGTGAATTTAATAACTGATGATGGCGGCTATTATATTATTATGGATATCATTAAATATTGTTATGAATAGTATTAAATACAAAGTTTCAAGGGAAATTTACTACACAAACTGATTATGTATGTTCCACAACAAACACTTTAAACCTATACAGTTGTTAAAAAAAAGAAAAAAAAAATATATAACATTAACAAGGTTACACCAACGTGGATGAAAAATTTAGTTATTATGACCATTTGTCATAGTGCACAATAATTCTTATATACATAAATAAATATGCAGTGGATTCATTTAACTGTTTAATATTTAAAAAGTCAAGTATATACATAAATATGTGCTCAGTGATTTCAAGCATTATTCCTGTGGAACACCCATTATGTTTAAAGGATAGTCTGCTCCTAACTTAAAACAAACAACAACAACAAAAACAGAAACACTGCAAGAAAAGGAACTCTTAAATTATTCATATTCTCCTGCTACAATATTATATTAATACTAAACAGAAAGTGGCAAAACTTTTTACTTTTTAAGTTTGTTCACTTTAATATTAGAGAAAAAGTGCTTCAGGTTAGAAGTATATTCAAACAAACCACCAGAGACTATTGACAGGACCTTTGGATTCCAATTTAACCAATACCCATTGTTCAAAGGAAGGCTTTGAATTTCATCCTAAAGCTCACATTAAAATATTTTATCCACAAGAAGGAGCTCTCTGCTCACCTCAGTCAGTGAAGGTCTCATTAACACTTTTATTCTTTTTGTCTAATACTAAGAACATATGAAATACCAACAAAGACAGCAATTTGTTTCATAGCAAATCTTTAAGGGATTCTATTTCTCAAGTGGCCTACATCACCCCATTCTAAACTTCTAGACAGCTCAGAGACAAGATACAGACAAGAGCTATGTAGACAGCATAGTAAAACTCGCAACAAAGGAATGGAAAAAAAAAAATGTTTTAAATGCCTACTTCCACATCTCCCAGAAGATTCTATTCACCATACCACACTGTTTTTGCTCACATGGCAAATAAAAACATTTTGAGATATCAATAATAATAAAATTTCGTTCATCAAACAGTAATTTTGCTATCCTTTCTCATGATCTCCTTTAATCCTTACAGCAACTGGTCACAACCGAGGTAACTGAAGCACAAATTTAGTGGCTCACCAAAGGTTGTAGAGCTGACAAAGAGAAGAACCAGGATTGAACTTCGGTGTGCATGTGACTTTAAGGTCTGTGCTCAAGTGTTTCCACCATATTGCTTGATGTAATAGCATGTAATTAAAGACTATGTAATGACCAATTCCCAATAAAACAATATACCTTATTTACTCATCTACCCACTGCATGGAGAAATCCATAAACAACAAAAGCAATGAATATTTTTTAAAAAAATAGTAGTACAAATCTGGTGTGGCCTCAGTCATAAGTTATTGATGAAGATGAGATCATTGAAAATAGGTAAGACACATTAAGCTATCCACACCTTAGCCATTATTGCACAGACCATAGAAATATATATATTTCTAACATTGAAAAAATAAGACGTTTGACAAATTCTCAATATGCTTTTGAAGGATTCTTTTGTAACAAAATGCCACGTTAACTCCAGGATCTCTCTTTTTTCATATACATATTGCCTTCTTTTATTTACAGGTTTTTGGTTTGTACAAAATGGTATACTAACAGATGGTTGATTTTGAAAGTTTTGCCTCATGACGTAAATGTATCTCTGTCCAGATGGGCATCAGGCTTCAATGCCAATATTGTACCTTTACCATATGGACAAGATTTATGGCAGGATGCTACGTTCAAATTTGCACCTTAACACAGATAATGTTTGAATTTTGCGGCCAGTGAATTAGGGAACAAGGGGCTGTTTATATAAAATATTAAAAAAAAAAAAATTAAGATTTCCCTCTGTATATGCTTAGGCAAGACTATTTCAATACACTATAAATTTCAGTTTGTTAATGGTACTTTCTCTTATTTCAGTCATATTTATTAGGGTACAATTTGCTTAGAGTAAAAGTCATCCTTTTCAGGCATATAGTTTTATGGGTACTGATAAGGATATATAGTCCTGTAACCACTGTAACAATGAACATATAGAACATTTCTATCACCCAAAAGTGTTTGCTCATGATGGTGCAGGAAGATGAGTACATGAACCTGACCCTCCAAACACGCATGCACACACGCATGCACACACACACAGGCAAACATGATTGATATAGAAAGTACCTCAAAGTCTGTAAACTCAACACTAAGCACTCTGAAAAACAAGCAGAGCGTCACAACAACTAAGCTTACACTAAAACAAAAACAGGAGGCAATTTTTAAATGGTAGTTGTCTTAGTTATCAAGTACAGCTACAATAGAAATACCACGACTGGGTGGCTTTAACAAACAAATTTATTATCTCACAATTAAAAAAAAAAAAAACTCACTGCCGTCAAGTCCATTTGACTCATAGAGACCCCTCTTTGGGTTTCCGAGGCGGCCTCTCTATGGAAGTAGATTGCCCAGCCTTCCTTCAGGGAAATCAAAGTCAGGGCATCAGCTCTCGGGCAAACTTTTTTCTCTGTTGGCTCTGGGGGAAAGTCCTTGTCTCTTCAACTTCTATTTTGTGTGATCTGCATGTGAGGTTGTATCTGTACCCCTCTGTCTCTACTCTCATTTGCTTGTTCAATCTCTTTTAATCTCAGAAGTGATTGATTTAAGACACAACCCATAGTAATAGTGTCTTATTAACGTAACAAAGTAAACCCATTCCTAATTGGGATTATAACCACAGATATGTTGTTGTTGTTACATGCTGTCTAATCTGCCCGACTCATAGCGATTATGGGTTTCCATGGGTTTCCAAGGCGATATCACTGAGAAAGTAGATTGCCCCATCTTCCTTCCGAGGATTGGCTGGTGGGTTTGAACCACCAGCCTTCTGGTTAGCAGTCAAGTGCCTTAGGCACTACACTAGCAGAGCTTCCAACCTTTTTTTTTTTTTTTTTCCCCTCCTCCTGCCTCCACTCCTTCCTCCCACAGCACGGCAGTGGATTCCTTGGCAGCTGCAATGGAGGTAGACTCTTGTTGGTTCCCAGAGGTGGGACAGACGTCTTTTTCTAGTGTGAGCATGGCAGACTTTGCTGGTGAACTCCTCGCACTGTCTGGTCTGATCTGCCTAGGGGCCACTAGAAGGACTGAAGCCTAGTGTTTAGCCTGATTTAAAAACAACCCAAACCCAAACAAAGCAAGATAAAAAATAAGAGTTACCACGTATGTACAGTATTTCACTAAGAAGAAAATGTCACCCATATATTAGAAGGTGTTCTCTCCTTTCTATGACTCATTCTTTTCATAACGCTCCTGCTGAAGCCAAGTTTTGTTGGAAGTCAACATCTACCTAGGCCAGGAGTGTCCATTACATACAATGACTGATCATGTATCCACCATTAGCCATGAACCAGAGGTCTTAAAGTTAACTTCTTTGATAAGTCTCAACACAGTTTAAACAACCATGGATGAAAATATTTCTAAAATGATTTGGACATATGACAACATACATGCATTCATTCATATGCATGAATTTTTCCTACTAACATGGGTAATTTTTCACAATTATTTCACTTTGCTGCAATATGATAATACTTTTGGAAAGAATTCTACCAAT
The DNA here is from genome assembly GCF_000298275.1 of Orycteropus afer afer. Lineage (NCBI taxonomy): Eukaryota > Metazoa > Chordata > Mammalia > Tubulidentata > Orycteropodidae > Orycteropus > Orycteropus afer. The sequence continues at coordinate 567,221 of NW_006922460.1, forward strand.
GGAACAGTTCAGTGGCAAACTAAGTAACATGATACTATTTTCTTCTTATTAGAAATGCTGCCATGGTTTATACCTTTCCTACTTTTTCCATTGTTATGATTTACAATCATTGCTAACTCTGATCAAGTGCTACTGGTTAGGGGAAAAAAATGAATAACCGTCTTTATGGGAATCTCTAAAGTATATTTTTGACTATTAGATTTGAGGGTTTGTTTGAAAATGAAGCAGTGCTTTCTTGTTTTTAATTATTTCTGAGGTGTCATTTTATCTCCTTAAAGACCAATGAAAAATAGCTCCACTATTCTTTTCCTTAGGAGCTCTGGTAGCATAGTGCCTAAGGCACTTGACTGCTAACCAGAAGGCTGGTGGTTCAAACTCACCAGCCACTCCTCGGAAGGAAGGTTGGTCAATCTACTTTGGTAGTGATACCGCCTCAGAAACCCAAGGAGGAGTCACTTTGAGTTGGGTCTGACTCTATACCACATAACAACAACAACAACAATAACATTCTTTACTTTGCTCTAAAAAGTTGAAGGTACTAGAAAACCTTTGGGAAAATAAGATTTTACAACATTTCAAAAGCCCCCAAACGTATTATACAAATAGCTCCTAGAAATATCAGGATGACCAAGAAATAATAAAAATTTAGAATACTGATGAGCTCTGGTAGCATAGTGCATAAGGTGCTTGACTGCTAACCAGAAGGCTGGTGGTTCAAACCCACCAGCCACTCCTTGGAAGGAAGACTAGGTGATCTACTTCCGTAGTGATACCGCCTCAGAAACCCAAGGAGGGGTCGCTATGAGTCGGGGCCTACTGAATAGCACATAACAACAAACAACAACATGATGTTATTAATAGTCTAGAAAGATCTGAATTCAAGTACTTTTCAATTTGGATAATGTAATTTTTCTATTTGAAAATCCATAGTAAAGCCATGACACAACCTGAGGTGAAATTAGAAACATACACAAACAAGCAATAAAAAAAGAAAAATTCTAAATATTTAAATACATCAATTGTCCCTCAATTGTCTTCTAAGTATGGTAGAAAACATAATATGGATATGATATTTTACTAGAGTTTGAGAGGCACCAACATTTTATTAGTCAAGAAACATCAAAACTACCTACATATACATCCAAAAGCAGCAAGAGTATCTACAAGAAATACTCAGTTATAAACATACTTAACATACTAACATAACAGCTAGAGAGAGTGCTATATGTGGCACAACTATTAAATATGTTATATTAATACTAACATTCTCCCTGAGACGTAATTATGATGAAAATTTTTTTGACATGTCAAGAAATTAATGAAACTTCCTCATATTCACCCAACTACTGAGTGGGAAAATTGTAAAGTAATTGCAAATTGTTCTTACTTGAAATTCCAAGTTTTTTTGCAAAATTTCAAAGAGAAACTTCCTAAAATGTTTGCTGAAATAGTTTCAGATCTATCCAGCTCATCTGGATGCAAGGGCACCCCCAAACTAATGCATGATATATATATTGGTGAAAATACACATTCATTGCCTTTTCCTGGCTCCTGTATCTGTAGTCCAGGATTATCAAAGACTTCTGTACTTTTAATTTGTGTCATTGTCCATGAGCTCCAAAGAAAAGATGTATGAAAGTCATTTTGCTATTCGAAGACAAGACGTTTGAAACTATAAGCTAAAGTTTCTGAATCACTTTTAGATTTTTGTTTGTTTTCTCTGTCTCCAGCGCAATACATATGTACTTTTTAATATAATCATGTGCCTCTTAATGACCACAATGCATCCTGTGCAATAAGGCATTATGTGATTTGGATTTTGTGCATGGGAAGACGAAATCATATACAAGCAGTCCATAGAATACAAATAAGTTCCATATCTAAATCTGTGTTTAAGTCTAATTTGTACATAAGTCAGAATGGTTAGGTACAGTTCCTATCTAATATGAGTTATTCAAATGTTTGTCTTTGTATATATTATATGATGTAGTTTCTGTGCATAAAAATCATTAGAGAAATACTTCCAGATACACTAAAATATCTTTAACATAATAATGCCGTAATAATAATAATGTTCTGATGCATGCTGCAGAGTGGAACCATTTGTTGTTACTAACCATTGTATGTATCTTCAGCTTTTAATAATAAATTTTAATAAATTTACATTTAATAAATGTATCTTCAGTTTTTAGGGGATTGAGACCACAGACATACATGAGGTCAGACGTTGCCTGAACGTGACTCTACTGAAAATAGTAAAAGCATTGAGTTTAGTTATTGCTCATCCTTTGCTATTTTGCATTAGATATGGTTTCATTTAAAAGTCAGATAAAGCATTACTATAGAAATTTAATGTAAATATTTAAATAAAAAGTTGAGGCACAAGCTCCTTTCATCAGCCTGCTCATTTTTATGCAGACAAAATTCACTCAGAGCTCCATATGAATAAATACTATCAAAACACTTTTGCTCTGCACTAAAAAAATGCTTGCAATATAACACGTGTCTGCAAGAGTCACTGCTATCTCCAGATTTAAAAATTGCTATATTTACTGAGAGACAGGAAAGAAAAAGGAAACAGGACAAAATACAACCAAAGAAGAATCCCCTGGACCTCAATTTGGCACAGACAAAGAGCTCTTGCAGTTGTTTGGGGATATTATATCCATTCATTACTGCAAAATAAAATTGGTTCTTTAGGAAAAATGAATTGTGCTCAAAGGCTTGACAATCCTATTTAACACAATGAAAAACTACTTATTAAACCAGTCTGGGTCTTCCCCAAAGCACTGAGATGAATAGTGTGAAGCCTTAAATATTTCTTTGTGCTACTGAAGAAAAGGAAAGAGGACACTAACTGGTCACAGTCAGAATAGGGCCTGTTTCTTAAACCAAAAAAAAAAACAAAAACATTGCCATCAAATCCAACCCTATTCATAGTGACTCTCTAGGACAAAGTACAACAGCCCCATACAGTTCCCAAGCTACAGATCTGTGTGGAAACAGGCTGCCACATCTTTCTGCCATGGAGAAGCTGGTGAGTTCCAACTGCTGACCTTTCAATTAGCAACTGAGCTCTTGACCACAGCGCCACCAGGTCTCCTAGAACATTTCTTTGTGGTACTGAAGACAAGGAAAGACAAAGTCACAGTAAGAATAGGGCATTATTTTTCTCACTGAAAATAGGATATAATATTACGAAAGAAAGAAAAAAAAAAAAAGAATGGG
>NW_006922460.1:570548-571755 GCF_000298275.1 Orycteropus afer afer
AAAGTCACAGTAAGAATAGGGCATTATTTTTCTCACTGAAAATAGGATATAATTTTACGAAAGAAAGAAAAAAAAAAAAGAATGGGGGGGGGCTGTTTTCTTAGCACAGCTGTAAACGAACTCCAGTGATTACTAGGCAGTGCATAGAGTTTCTCAGAAGACACTAACACATAAGATGAGACATGAGGAGAAATGTAGGACATCTGCATGTGGAGAGAGAGATTTAAATCAGCAGATAATTTGCTCAAATGAAAAGTGAATTTAGGATATTACAATAAACTCTTTACATATCAAATGGCCAACTCTACAATTTTTTACTCCAGGAAGAAAGAAAATGCTATCCATATCTGAGGAAACAAGTTTTACACAAATACTTGGTTTTTCTATAATAAAGGTCATAATTAAAATTTAAATTAAAAAATAGAATTGAGATAAAACAAAGACAAAGTTTTAGATTTTATTAACCTTATGAGTATTTTATATCATTATTTTGAATAAAAGATTAAGGAAAGTTAAAGAAGAAGAATTGAGGGTTTATCTATTTAAGCACTCAAATTTCACAGTATGAAACATACTATATTGTGCCCACAGAAAATGGGGTCTATTGTTAGGGTCTCCCATGTCTACTCATTCTTTAATAAAACACACACACACACAAGGGTCTCCCATGTCTTCTCATTCTTTAATTAAACACACACACACACACACACACACAAATGCTTCAAAAGCTTTTGGTTTGGAATACAGGTCTGTGTCCAAGGACCTTGTTCTATTACTTTTTCTACAAGAGTGATTATTATGTTCTTAAATATGCCACAGTCAAAAAATAATGCAAAATTAGGTATATTGTTTAATCACTAAATCTACAGATTAAGAATATATGTTTTCTTAACAGGTCAAAGATATTATTTTTCTGATCATTGTGTTATGATATAAAATTAAGTTGGCCAGGTTTACCTGTGTCAACTCAAATGTTTTGCTTAAGTTTCTTTAGGCCTTTATTCTTCCCAAGAGAAAGAGATTACAAAACTTGAATGTTTTATTAACCCCTTTTAGAATTCCTCATTTCTCAGTTTATTCCTTTGATCTCTTAATTGTGGGCCCATGATTTTCAGATGGCATCCAGATCTTTTCCAAAAGCTCAAATTCTCCCAGTGATCGTGGAAGCAATAATCTTGGAAACATTTTTTATTTTGCTCTAATTCTT
>NW_006922460.1:572540-573796 GCF_000298275.1 Orycteropus afer afer
CATACTGAAGGTTGTAGTATTTAATCTTCATCTGTAAATGCTTCAAGCACTCTTCACTTTCAGCAAGCAAGGCTGTATCATCGCATATCACAAGTTGTTAATGAGTCTTATTCCAATCTTGCTGACATGCTGTTCTTCATATCATACAGTTACTGGAATTATTCTCTCAGCACACAGATGGATAAGTATAGTGAAATGATACAACCCTGACACAAACCTTTCCTGTTTTCAAACCATGCAATATCCCCTTGTTCTGCTCTAATACTGACTCTTTCTTGGTTTATGTACATACAGATTCCTCATGAACACAATTAAGCATTCTAGAATTCCAATTCTTTGCAATGCTATCCATAATTTGCTATGATCCATACAACAAAATGGCTTTCCATAGTCAATAAAACACAGGTAAACATCTTTCTGGTATTCTCTCCTTTCAGCCAAGAGCTATCTGACATCAGCAATGATTATGATATCTCTTCCTAGTCCCTTTTTGAAGCTGGCTTGAATTCCTGGTAGTCCCCTGTCTATGTTCTGCTGTGAATGTTCTACAAAATTTGACATGCATGTGGTATTAATGATACTGTTCAATAGTTTTGGCATTCTACTGGATCACCTTTCTTTACAATGGCCACTAATATCTTCCAATAATTTGGCCAGGTACCTGTCTACCCAATTTCTTTGCACAAGCAAGTGAGTGGTTCCAGTGTTGCAGCTGTTTGTTGCAACATTTCAGTTGGTATCCCTTCAATTCCTGGAGGCTTGATTTTGTCAATGTCTTGCAGTGCAGCTTGGACTTCTTCCTTCAGTAGGATTGGTTCATGATAATATGTTACCTCCTGAAAATGGATAAATGCCAACTAATTCTTTTTGGTACAATGAGTCTGTGTATCGTCCATCTTCTTTTGATGATTCCTGTATCTTTCAATGTTTTGTCCATAGAATCCTACAACTATTGCAACTGAAGCTTGACTTTTTCCTTCAGTTCTTTCAGCTTCAGAAATACTAGATGTGTTCTCTTTTGGCTTCCAAACCGCAGATTTTTGCACATTTCATCATAATAGTTTACTTTGTCTTCTGGAGCCATCCTTTGAAGTTTTCTGTTGAGAACTTGGACATCATCATTTCTTCTGTTCTCTTTAGTCACTCACTGTCCATTTAAGAGTAAGTTTCAGAGTCTGTTCTGGTATCTATTTTGGCCTTTTCTTTCTTTCCTGTCTTTTTAATGATCTTTTGTTTTCTTTGTGTATGATGTTTTT
>NW_006922460.1:578396-581598 GCF_000298275.1 Orycteropus afer afer
GATTTTGAGTTTTATTCCACATTGTTCTCCCTATCTATCCAGGATCTCCTACACAGATACCCCTCTGAGTGGCTGACAGTGGTAGCTGGGCACCATCTAGCTCTTCTGGTCTCATAGTCATATAGGCTGCAGATTGCATGGTGGACCAGTCACTAGGACTAATTCTTTCCATGAATCTTGGTTTTCTTCATTATTCTTTGTTCTGGATGAGGAGAGATCCATCATTGCATCTAGATGGCTGCTTGCAAGCTCTTAATTCCCAGTCACTACCCGCCAAAGTAAGAGGTGGAACAATGTTTTGTGTACTATGTTATGCCAATTGAGCTTGATGTCCCCTGCAACCATGGTCCTGAGCCTACAGGTTTAACTACTTGCTCCCTCTGGGTAGCTGTCCATGACCAAGACGGGGTCACAGCATTCTTGGAGACTTTTATTTTCTTCTTCAATCTTGGCTATAATGACTGAATTGCTTTTCATAAATATGTATTACTATCATTTAAAAAAGGAACATTATTCTTAAAAAATATATTAAAAGAAATATTTATCATGCAAATAGATAATAATGACAATATTATAACTAACATATAACAGCCTATCTATAAATGGAAGCAAATACTTTATTGTTGTTAGATGCCGTCAAGTTGGTTCCAACTCATAGTGACCCTGTATGCAACAGAATGACCATGTCATTCCCACAATTGTTGTTACACTTAAGCCCACAGTCGCAATCATGGTGACAATCCATCTCATAGAGTCATAGAGGGCCTTCTCCTTTTGGGCTGACCCTCTACTTAACCAAGAATGATATACTTCTCCAGGCAATGATCCCATCTGATAACATGACCAAAGTATCAGAGATGAAGTCTAGCCATTCTTGCTTCTAAGGAGTGTTCTGGCTACACTTCCTTCAAAACAAATTTGTTCTTCCTTCTACCAGTCCATGGTACAATCAATATTCTTTGCCAACACCACAACTCAAACACATCAATTATTCTCAGATATTCTTTCTTCATTGTCCAGCTCTCTTGTGCTTACGGGACTATTGAAAATACCACAGCTTGGGTCAGGTGCACAATAGTCTTCCAAGTGGCATCTTTGCTCTTTAATATTCTTTGAAGCACATTTATCCAATGCAATATGTCATTTGATTTCTTGACTGCTGCTTCCTTGGGTGTGGATTGTGGATCCAAGGGAAATGAAACCCATGACAACTGTGTTAGGCTGGGTTCTTTAGACAAGCAAAACCAGTAAAGCTTATACATACATATATAGAAAGAGAAATTTATCTTAGGAAAATGGCTCACACGCTTATAGAAGCTGGCAAGTCCCAAGTTCTTGGATCAAACATCAAGCTGGAGGCTTTTCCCGACTCATGCAGCTACAGGTGCTGATGAGCTCAAGGTTGGCAGGAAGTATACTGATTGTTGACTCCAACAAATGAAAAATCCAAGATCTCCAGGCTGAATTTTTCACTCATGGACAATTGTAGGCAGCACAACAGGATCCCGATCCACAGAAGAGTGTCTCTTTTCCCAGGATGTCTGTAAATATACTGGAAGCAGGCCACACCCCTAGGGAAACTTCCCTTCAATGGATTGGCTGCTCAAACTTATACATCTGATCCCATCATGGGAATAACCCATACCAGAACTGCTTAAACCACACAGAATGGTGGACCAGCCAAGTTGACACAGCTCCAACTATCACGACAAATTCAATCTTTTATCCATTTATCATGATGTTGCTTATTGGTCCTGTTGTGAGTATTTTTGTTTTCTGTATGTTGATGTATATTCCATACTAAACGCTACAATTTTTCATCTTCATGAGTAAATATTTCAAGTCTTCTTCACTTTCAGCAAGAAAGGTTATGTCATCTGCATATCACATGTTGTTAATGAGTCTTCTCCAAACCTGTTGCTTCTTTCTGCTTCATATAGTCCAATTTCTTGGATTATTTGCTCAGAATACAGATTGAATAAACACAGTGAAAAGATACATCCCTGGCTCACATCTTTCCTAATTTTAAACCATGCAGTAGCCCCTTGTTTGGTTCAAATAACTGCCTCTTAGTCTACATGCAGTTTGTTCATAATCACAATGAAAAGTTCTGGAATTCCCATTCTTCACAATACTATCATAATTTGTTATGATCCACACAGTCAAATGCCTTTGCACAATCAGTAAAACACAAGTAAACATCTTTCTGTATTCATTGCTTTCAGCCAAACTCAATCTGACGTCAGCAATGATATCCCCTGTTTCACATCCTCTTCTGAATCCAGACTGAATTTCCACCAGATCCCTATCTATGTACTGCTGCAACTTTTTAAAAATTATTTTCAGCAAAATTTTAGTTGTGTGAGATATTGATGACATTGTTCTATAATTTCCATATTCTGTTGGATCACCTTTCTTTGGAATGGTCACAAATATGAATCTCCTGCAGTCAGTTGGCCAGACAGCTGTCTTCCAATTTTTGTTTGCATAAATGAGTGAGCACTTCCAGTGTTGTATCCCTTTGTTCAAAGCAAGTATTAGTACATTGTAGCATTAGTAAGCTGTTAGACTAGTAATTAATCACCGTGCTTTTTCATGTAGCTAGCAGTGTGTATGCTTTTTCATATAGCTAGCAGTATATATTGGGAGCTCTGGTAGCGTAGTGCCTAAGGCACTTGACTGCTAATGAGAAGGCTGGCGGTTCAAATCCACCAGCTACTCCTCCGAAGGAAGGTTGGGCAATGTATTCCGTAGTGATACTGCCTTGGAAACTCAAGGAGGGGTTGCTATGAGTCGGGTCCGACTCGACAGCACATAACAACAACAGCAGCAGTGTATTAAATATAGTACTGTATTAAGAGTTCCTGGTTGGGACAAATGGTTCAACTACTAAGTGAAAGCTTGGCAGTTTGAAACAATGCAGAGATACATCAGACTTAAGGCCTGTCAATCTGCTTCCGAAAGGTCACAGCCTTCAAAAATTGTATGGTGTGCTGTTCTACTCTGTACATGTGGGGTCACCATGAGTTGGAATGTACACAGCACAACTTATTTGGTTTGTGTATTAATATATAGTGAACATGTACATTAATCATATAGCATATCAAGCATGATGAGTACTAACATTTACATATTTGGCTCCTCCATTAAACCGTAAGAAACCAGAAAAAAAGATAACTTATTCATTTCTGTGCCCTGATAA
>NW_006922460.1:582248-584061 GCF_000298275.1 Orycteropus afer afer
TTTGTGACCAAACCTGAAAGCATTCACACTTTCATTCTCTTAGCCAGTGCTCAGTCAGGTACAATAGGAAGTTCCACTTTTCTTAGAATGCTGTGAGTTAAAAAAAAAAAAAAGCATTCCTAAGTTATGTAATAGTGAAGTAGGAGTGGAAAAACATTGTGAATGGAAGAAAAAAAATGAAAGGGAGAGAAAATGAATAGAAAATTCAAAGCGAAGAGAGATTTTAGAATCAAAGATATTCTGAACAGGCACTCTTTTCTAATAAATATGAACTATAAAAATATACTATATCAACTGAAGAAAAATTTCAATGTTTCCATAAAAACTTTTATTCTGATTCCAGCAATGTCTTCCCATAATCTACAAATGTCAAGGATAAGTCATTGGGGCCAATGTGTTTCTTTCTCATTTATTCTCCCACAAGCCTATGCAAAAAAGGACTTTGTATTTCTCTCCCAGGCCTATGCGTGAACCAATGTCTTCCCCTACATACTCATCCTGAGTGTAGATCACCTTCTCAAATATGAGTGGTTGGTGGCGAGTTCCAGAATCCAGAAGCCACAGTGGACCCATCTGCTCTGCAAAGTCTTTACATACTATTTGGCAGTTCAGGAGAGTCTGTGCATCAGCTGTGGACCATCAGAAAGTTAGTCTGAAGCCTGGAGCTTTTCCAAATGGAAAAAAAGATTTTTTGAGACTGATAATAAATGATCCTGATAAATGATAATAAAAGGGCCTTGGGATAAAGGGATATGGAAGCTAAGCTAAGCAGAGAAAAAAAAAAAAAAAAAAACCTGTGTTTTGTTGAACATGAAAAAAAAAAATTGGATCATAGAAATGAATAGATAAACAAAGCAAAAAAAAAAAAAAAAAAGAACTGCTCCCACCACCACTGCTGCCCTGCAAGCAAAATATAATATGTGGTCAAGTGAAAAGAACTCATAGCAAACACAACAGATAATTAGGAGAATGGAGGGTAATAGGGAGAGCAGCCCAGAATGAGGGATGACACAGGCAGCAAGCCAAGATATTTTTTTTTTAATTCCCTAATGATAGCCATCAGCATGTTTGTAAGTAGAAATAGGCAATGTTCTTTTTCCAGCAGGCCTGAACTTTTCCAAGCTTCACACAAAATTGACTCTAAACATTCCATTTAAAAGACAAAGAAGAAAGCTTGCTATCCAAATTCAGAGAGAAATCTAAAGGGCCATCCCATCATTTCAAAGTATATAAAATCCCCCGAATTTGAGGGCAATAGGTATGTCGCTTAGGTCACTTTACCTCTCTCACTGGAGGGTACTTGTTAGAATGCTCAATTTTCTGATTCTTTGCCCAGGAAAATAGAGTGCAGCCAGTGGAAAGCACTGTAATGTTTAAAAAAGAAGGGGGGGAAAAAAAAGTAATGCTGCTTTAAATCCTTTGGATGTTTATAAGAAACTACGTAAATTCATTTTGCAGACACGCTTTTATCTGCTTGCAATTGAAATTGAAAATTGCAGTGAGCTATCTAAAAGCAGCCTCATTGAATAGAACTTGTTACATAATAGAACTACTCTTAAATGAACCAATGTATAACTTAAGGCTGCCACCAGCTTTTAGCCTTGTAGGTGAGAGATGTGGAATTGGAGGCCAGTATATAGTGAGGATATTTAAAAATAGAGTTACCAAGCACCTATTGGGACCAGACAGAGACTTTGTTAGCTACTAAAAGTGAAGAAAGGTATAAAAAAAAAAAAGTCCCAGCTCCCAAGGCGTTTAACATTAAATTGCTTTACCTAAGACGCACCATGAAAACTCTTTTTTTTTTTTTTTT
>NW_006922460.1:586788-589129 GCF_000298275.1 Orycteropus afer afer
TGATAATTCCTTGGAATATGTATGTATTTGGTATCCATTACTTCTTTAAACATCTCATATGCAGCTAGTCTATATATTTCTTATCTGATTATTCCATCACGTAAAGTGATGAGGTACTAAATTCTTTTTTCTTTTTTTAATTGATTGTCATCATAATGGCTTAGCTTCTAGTATTTCAATCTATTTTTCATAAGCTCATTTCTTGATATTTTCCAGAATTCCTCAAGTGGCCACTTAGACCATGGCTTATTTTTATTCTATTAGGTAGTTTAAAGGTGACACAAATGATTAAGTGTTTGACTACTAGTCAAAACTTTGGTGTTTCATACCCATCCATTGACACCTCAGAAAAAAGTACAGTGATTTGCTTCCAAAAATGTTCATAGCCATGAAAATATTATGGAGAAGTTCTAATTTGTATACACAGGGAGACCAGGAGTCAGAATTGACTCAGCAACAACAAATAACAATAAGTAGTTTGAAGACACCCCAAAAGTAGAATCATTTCAGCGTCCTCATGGGTTTTGGTTGAAGATTAAAAAAAAAAAAAAAGAAATCTAAGATTTGCTTCTCTATCTCTCTGTAGCTCCAAAGCTCAGGAATTCAGTCCCAGAACAAACTATCCCAGCCCAAGGGTCAGCCGACCCTCGAGGCTGTCTTCTGTTCTCTGGCTACCCGCTTCCGTGTTTTCTCAGCTTTCAGGTACTGATGACCAGGCTTTGGGGCACCGAATTCAAATCCTCACCTTGCAGATCCTAACTTTGGTTTATGGTGAGCCTAGTTTGTGTTTGTTCTGTTTGTCTGTTCGTTAAAATGGTACAGCTCCTGGAGATCTGTCCTAGCTTTTTCAGATCAGCAAATCTTCAATCACTCTCAGCCTGGGTTTCCTATTTAAAGGAGCGAGAGATTCCCTCTGAACTTCTGCTCAATTATGACACTTAAATTAGAAAGTCCAAGTAGTTCTTTCCATTAAACTTATCTCTTAAGATACAGTGTTTGGAGAAACAGATGTAGGGCAGGAGTGTATAAACACCTCTTTCTCCAATTTTTTTCTACCTTTCTTTGCTCTTTGTTCTATTTTTCTTCATTGTAATTTTACTTAGTGTTTCTAATGCCTCAAGTTTTTTAACAATCCACTCCTGCCAGAAAATGTCTTTATAACAAAAATTTTAAAATCCAAAGTAATAGATATAAGCTAGTTCTTTCTCTCCAATGAGAACTCACTTAAAATAGACCATAAATGGCTACATAATGTTTCTTAATAAATCCACAAGGTAAGTAGCACAGAAAGATGAGGATGTCCATTTTTCTACCTAAATATTGTTAGCTGAATACTGAGGGCCACAGCCACACTCCCAGGCAATTCTAATGCACAGCAACTAATCAATCAGTGCACTCAAGAGGCAATATTTTCCTACATAAGTATTCATGCCAGTCATCATTATAAACATAAATGCTTCTGATATCTTCATGGGAGAAAAACCTGGCAAGTATTTTAGTCTACTCTCAGAGATGTAGTTCTAAGATAGAAAGCCTTATATCATCTATTTTCTGCTTTTGCATACTTCTTACTGTACTCCACTGCACAGATTTTACCCAAGGCTACACTGGGATATTTATGGGCCCTTGCTTCCATGAAAAAAGTACTAAACATTGTATTTTAGACTGCTTTGTTATATTTATATGTAATTATGATTAATATCAAGACTTCTTTAAACTGTTAAAAAACAAAGATGTCACTTTGAGAACTAAAGTTTGCCTGACCCAAGCCATGGCATATTCAATCATTTCATATGCATCCAAGAGCTGGACAGTGAATAAGGAAGACCAAAGAAGAACTGATGCCTTTGAACTACAATGTTGCAAAAGAATATTAAATACACCATGGACTGCCCGAAGAACAAACAAATCTGTCTTGGAAGTAGTGTAGTCAGAATGCCTCTTAGAAGTGAAGATGGTAAAACTTTGTTTTACACACTGACTGTGAACATATTATCAGGAAGGACCAGTCCCTGGAGAAGGACATCATGCTTGGTAAACAAGAGAGTAAGTGAAAAACAGGAAGACTTTCAATGAGATGGATTAGCACAATGGCTACAACAATGGGCTCAAACACGGCAATGATTAGGAGGTGGTGTAGGGCCAAGCAATGATTCATTCTGTTGTACACAGGGTTTCTACGAGTCAGAACTGAGTGGACGGCACCTAACAACATCATCCATTAAAACATTTTCTTGAAATAAAAGTTCATTTTTCTTTCTTGTTTTAAAATAAATTAAAACATTTTCACAGGCTAGTGCATGTCTATGGGCCTGGGCTGTGCCTACTGTGCCTAACGGGT
>NW_006922460.1:589554-590742 GCF_000298275.1 Orycteropus afer afer
AATAAAAATGGATTGATATAAATATATCTAAAATAAATCCAGATGAAGGAAGAAAACACTGTTGAGATATAGCACTGGGCAAATATGAATATTCAAATCATTGTTTATGAATCAAAGCAATCATTTACCCTAATTAGGTTACCTAAGACACAATGTAAGAGCTCTGGTAGCATAGTGCCTAAGACACTTGACTGCCAGAAAGTTGGTGGTTCAAACCAGAAAGTTGGTGGTTGACAACCAGAAAGTTGGTGGTTCAAACTCACCAGCCACTCCTCAGAAGGAAAGTTGGGCAATCTATTTCCATAGTGATACCTCCTCGGAAACCCAAGGAGGGGTTGCTATGAGTCGGGTCCAACTCGATGGCACATAAAACAACAACAGCAAGACACAGTGTTAATAAAGTCATTTATATTTTCTTTCTTGAATTAATGGTGCTTACAGAATGGTTTTCACTTGGCTATCAACACATTCTTTAAAGATTTTCTTCTCTTCATAGGATTTTCCAATTTTTCTCACCAACCTAAAACCGTACCGCTATCAAGTGGATTCTGACTTATAATGACTCCTATCAGGTATCCAAAGCTGTAAATCATTATAGAAGTAGATCACCTCATCTTCCTCCAGTAGAGCAGCTGGTAATCACAGTGCCATCAGAGCTCCTTATTCTGACCAAGAATCTATATGTAATAGCAATAATCCTGAAGCAGAGCCATAATCTAAAATAAATGTACCAACTAAATAAATGTGAAATTCCAAAGACCAAATAGATTTATGGTGACATATACAAATATAGAGCATGTGTATATATAGTTGAAATACAGAATATAAAGATATTTGAAAATATGCATATAAGAATGTATATATAAATATATTATGCATATATTCTCCTATATTTAAAAAAAAAAAACAAACCTCACTGTCATTGAGTCATTTCTGATTCATAGTGGACCCTCTTTGGGTTTCTGAGGTGGTATCTCCACAGAAGTAGATTCCTCAACATATCTTCCAAGGAGTGGCTGGTGGGTTTGAACTGCCAGCCTTCTGGTTATCAGTCAAATGCCTTAGCCACTATGCCACAAGAGCTCCTATTCTTCTATATACACATATGAATTACAGTTTATAGTTTAAATATATTGTAATGTAATTTTGTGTACCAAATACCAGCAAAATATGTATGTCCTCATGTAT
>NW_006922460.1:592585-594341 GCF_000298275.1 Orycteropus afer afer
AGAAGAAAATTTCTGTCTTAAGATTGCAATGCCAACACATGTCTGAGTTTCCAGCTATTGGCCTGCCCTATAAATTTTGGAGGAGCTCTGGTAGCATAGTGCCTAATGCACTTGACTGCTAGCCAGAAGGCTGGTGGTTCAAACCCACCAGCCACTCCTTGAAAGGAAGATGGGGCAATCTACTTCCATAGTGATAGTGCCTTGGAAACCTAAGGAGGGGTCGCTATGAGTCGGGTCCGACTCGATGGCACATATCAACAACAACAACAACATAAATTTTGAACTTACCAACCCCCACAATTGTGTGAGCCAATTCATTAAAATCTATATCTATCCATCTGTCTGACTATCTATCTATGTACCTATGTATCTATCTATTTATCTGTCTGCTGCCTGCCTGCCTGTCTGTCTATCATCTATCTGTCATCTCTCTATCTAATTCTGTTTCTCTGGGGAACCCAGACTGATACAACAGACTTTAGAGACTTTCTTTAAAAAATATAAATACCACTGAAAGGTCAAGTAGCCCAAAAGGACATTAGTTGTTAACACTTTCATGTTCAGCAGTTGCTTAGAGCTATCTTTTCCTGTTAGATAGTCAGTGCAGAATGTGGGGCAATTCAGAGAAGGAACAAGTAAGAATGGGACACCAGACTGAGGGACCAATCACTGGGAAACTAATGAAAGAGGAAAGAGACATGAAAGTTATCTGAAGACGGTCATCCATTGTATGTTCTCATCAGGGATACGTGGCTCTGCACCAAGAGTGGCCGAAGCCATAAATATGGCTTATTATCCTAAAGCACTGATTCTACTTGAATATTTTGGAGGAAAATACCAAATATTTAACCAAGCAATTAAAAATATGTAAATGTTAAATCAAGATGAATATATTGTATAAACAAAGATATGCGTTGCATGTATTTTTAAGATAAAATAGTATACCTCAAAAATGACGATTTAGATGGCTAATCTAAATTAAAGTCCCATCCCACTGAATATACAAATTCTCTTGGCAGCATTTCAGATGAAAAGGTTGGAAATTACTCATTTAAAATTTTGCCTCATCTATACCTAACTTAAGGAGCTCTGGTGGCGTAGTGAATATGAAATTGGGCTGGTAACAAGAAGGTCAGTGGTTCAAACACACTAGTCACTCTGTGGAAGGAAGATGGGGCAATCTACATCCTCATTGATTTACAACCTCAGAAACCCAATGGGGATTGCTATGAGTCAAGATAGACTGAATGGCAGGGAGTCTGGATTTTTAGTTTTATACCTAACTCACATAATCATTATACCCAGAAAAGAGTTTGATACTAGAGATGGGGAAAAAAAAAAAAAAAAAAAAACTAACAAGACAATATAGTGTGAAGATAGTAAATAAATCAATTAGTGAAAATGAAGAGATGAGATGCTTTCTTCTTCATACTGAAGGCAGTTAGGAATATTCTATACTTGTTGAAACATTTGCCTCAGCACTAAGACACTATCAAATATCTTCCCACTGATCAATAAGAAGTAAAGTGCATACACTGACAAAAGAGATAATTAATGAATCCTGGATTTTCAAAGTCTTCTCTGAGGCACCATCATATTGATTCTTTCCAGAAAAATATTCTTGCCTGTGCTGTGATGTCTTTTGACTATACTTGTGATAACAAGAATACCAAAATACTTCATAACTAAAAATCAAACCCAATTTCCCTGGAATTGATTCAGACTCATGGTGACCCCTGGTGTTTCAGAGTAGAAT
>NW_006922460.1:595071-596409 GCF_000298275.1 Orycteropus afer afer
GTGCCAAAGGAACTGTTAGCTTTACCTAAAAGTGCCCATTTGCAACCCAGTGATGACAATTACTTGTCTCCTCCTCTTTCTCTGGCTGTTAATCTGTAAACTGAAAATACTGTCAGCCAAATTTGTGGATAGTCTCATTTGAGGCAAGGACATCAAATCCAGAGATTATGTTGAGCGGTTTTTATGCCAGCAAACCAAGCCCATGACATAGACAGTAGATAACACAGGAAGGCGCCCAACAGGCAACAGTCAAGTGGTGGCTGTCAGGCGGTGGGGGCTGGGCAAGGGCAATGGGCCAGGCTCTAAGGTCAGGTTTGAATTAAATGATTAACTCACTGGGTTGGAAGGACTCACCAGGATACCAGCTAGAATCCCAGTAACCTTGTGGGTTCCCCACAGACTGAAGCAGCTGCTGCTTCTGCTGCAAAGCTTGTTGCCAGCAACACACAGGCTGAAGTCACTTCTCTTTCCTCAGCTTTCTAATTAACACTATGCAACACTTTTCTACCTCACGTTCCATCAAAATGTATTTGCATTAAAGTCTCCCTGCCTTTTTCATGTGTCATTGTTAATATGCTTAAGAATTTCTTAGTACGATTCACTTAAAAGCCACTATCTCCCTGCCATGTGGAGTAGAGTTGAGTCCTGTCCTTTCCAGGCCATCTTCTTCACAAAGTAGTGCAAACTATACTCAAGGCTCCCCTCCAGATCCCTATTTCCTCCTGAGTTCCATGGAGAAAACAAGTACCTTTGTTCCTTGCTCTCCACTCTGAGACCTTCTGGAACAGCACAGGGCGTCCCGACCCCACCCCCTTCCCTTTCCCAAATTCCCCTGCTCTGACTGGTTCATCCCCTGGTCCCCTGCCCTGCTCTGAGAGGAGACTGCACTTCAGGGCTGGGCAACAGGAGTCACTAGCCCAAGGCTTGATGATTTTCAAACTCTTTTCACTTATATTGTCACGCTTCTGTTCCAAAACATGATTGTAAATTAGAGAACAGTTGTTATTTTCCCTGTTGAGATGAAGAAAGGAGGCTCAAAGGTTAACAGTCTTATTCAAGGACACATGGTTAATAACAAAAGAGCCATTCTGTGGTCCCAAAGTTGGCGTTTGCACCAGTAAATTTGTTCCTGCTTCTTTTTTCCCTTTATTGTCTTGTGTATTTGTCATGCCTTCTCCACCCAAATACTTACTGTTCTGTGCCTCACTCTGTACTTAATTCAGCAAGACACACATATTATGTGATCAATAGTCTGCAGTAAGGAGTCTGAATTAAAACTATTTCAAAGCCATAGAACTAATTCATAAAAATTAACAAATATAAAATTTAAGTTGAAGT
>NW_006922460.1:596921-602554 GCF_000298275.1 Orycteropus afer afer
TACACACCAACCACCAAAGCCAAAGAAGGAGAAATTGAAGATTTTTACCAACTTCTACAGTCTGAAGTGGACTAAACATGCAATCAAGATGTACTGATTATCACTAGGGATTGAATGCAAAAATTGGAAACAAAGAAGAATCACTGATAGTTAGAAAATTTGGCCTTGGTGATAGAATTAACACTGGAGATAGCATGATAGAATTTTGTAAGGCCAGCAACTTATTTATTGCAAATACCTTTTTCAAAAACACAAAGGCAGCTATACATGTGGACTTCGCCAGATAGAGTGCAAAGAATCAGATTGACTACATCTGTGGCAAGAGGTGATAGAAAAGCTCAATATCGTCAGCCAAAACAAGGCCAGGAGCTGATTGTTGAACAGATCATGAACTACTCATATGCAAGTGCAACTTGAAATGAAAGACAATTAAAACAAGTCCACAAGAGCCAAAATATGATCTTGATTATATCTCTCCTGAATTTAGAGACCATCTGAAAAATAGATTTGATTCATTGAACACCAGTGATCAAAAACCAGAGGAATTGTAGGTTGACATCAAGAATACCATCCATGAAGAATCAAAAGGTCATTAAAAAGACAGGAAAGGAAGAAAAGACCAAAACACATGTCAGAAGAGACTCTGAAACTTGCCCTTGAATGGAGAGTAGCTAAAGCAAATGGAAGAAATGACAAAATGTAAAAGAGCTGAACAGAAGATTTCAGAAAGCAGCTCAAAAAGAGAAAGTCAATTATTACAATGAAATATGCAAAGACCTGGAGTTAGAGAACCAAAAGGGAAGAAAGTGCTTAGCATTTCTCAGCCTGAAAGAATTGAAGAAAAAAATTAAGCCTTAAGTTGCAATATTGAAACATTCTATGGGTAAAATACTGAACAATGCAGAAAACATCAAAAGGAGATGGAAGGAATACACAGACTCACTGTACAAAAAGAATTAGTTTACATTCATCCATTTCAGGAGGTGGCATATAATCAAGAACCAATGATATTGAAGGAAAAAGTTGAAGTCGAACTGGAAGAAGTGGCAAAAAACAAGCCTCCAGGAATTGACAGAATACCCATTGAGATGTTTCAACAAACAGATGCCACACTGGAACCACTCATTTGGCTATCCCAGGAGATTTGGAAGACATGTACCTGGCCAACTGACTGGAATGAGATCCATATTTACACCCATTCCACAGAAAGGTAATCTCACAGAATGGAAATTATTGAATAATATCATCAATATCACACATTAGTAAAATCTTACTGAAAATAATACAAAAATCGTTGCAGCAGTATATTGGCAGAGAACTACCAGAAATCCAAGTTGGATTCAGAAGAGGATGTGGAATGAGGGATATCATTGCAGATGTCAGATGGATCTTGGCTCGAAGCAAAGAATGCCAGAAAGATGTTTACTTGTGTTTTATTGACTATGCAAAAGCATTTGATTGTGTGAATCATAATAAATTATGGATAACTTTGAGAAGCATGGGGATTCCAGAACACTTAATTGTACTCATGAAAACCTGTGCATAGACCAGGAGGTTGTCGCTTGAACAAGGGGACACTGAATTGTTTAAAATCAAGAAGGGAGTGCATCAGGGTTGTATCCTTTCACAATACTTATTCAATCTGTACACTGAAAAAGTAATCTTAGAAGCTGGATTATATGAAAAAGAATGTGGCATCAAGATTGGAGGAAGAATCGTTAACAACCTGTGATACACTGATTACACAACTTTGCTGAAAATGAGGAAGACTTGAAGCACTTACTGATAAAAATTCAAGAATACAGCTGCAGTATGGATCATACCTAAATATAAAGAAAACAAAATCCTCACAACTGGACCTATAAGCATTACAATAAATTGAGAAAAGATTGAAGTTGTCAAAGCCTTCATATTGCTTGGTTCTACAATCAACACCAATGGAAGCAGCAGTCAAGATATCAGACGCTGCACAGCACTGGACAAATCAGCTGTAAAAGACCCCTTTCAAGTGCTGAAGAGCAAAGATGTCTTCTTGAGGACTAACATGACATGAGCCATGGTGTTTTCAATCACTTCATATGCATGTGAGAGCTGGACAATGAATAAGGAAGACTGAAGAAAAGTCGATGCTTTTGGGTTGTGGTGCTGGTGAAGAATGGTGAAAGTACCATGACTACTAAAAGAACCAATAAAGCTGTCCTAGAAGAAGTGTAGCTCAAATGCTCCTTGGAAGTGAGAATGACCAGACTTCATCTCACATACTTGGTCATATTGTCAGAAGGAACCATTCCCTGGAGAAGGATGTTATGCTTGGTAAAGTGGAGGGTCAATGCAAGAAGGGAAGGCCCTCAACAAGGTGGACTGGCAATGGCTACAAAAACGGGCTCAAGTACAGCAAGGATCATGGAGCTGGCACAGGACTGGGTGGTGTTTCATTCTGCTGTGCATGGGATTGCTATGAGTGGGAGATGACTTGATGGCACTTAACAACAACAACAGCATGTCAAAGAACAAGGGAAACTTGCTGGGATCTGACTCCCTATGCAAAAGCTCAGATAACATTTTATGTTGTTGTTGTTATTAGGTGTCATTGGAGTTGGCTCTTACTCATAATGACCCAACTCACAACAGAACTGCTAAGTACGTTCTTCCGTTTTGGTTTTCTAACTCCAGATCTTTGCACATTTCATTATAATAATTGACTTTGTCTTCTCGAGTTGCTCTTTGAAATCTTCTGTTCAGCTCTTTCATTTTGTCATTTCTTCCATTTGCTTTAGCTACTCTCCATTCAAGGGCAAGTTTCAGATTCTCTTCTGACATCCATTTTGGTCTTTTCTTCCTTTCCTGTCTTTTTAATGACCTCTTGCTTTCTTCATGGATGATCTTCTTAATGTCATCCCACAGTTCCTCTGATTTTTGGATATTGGTGTTGAATGAGTCAAATCTATTCTCCAGAGGATCTCTAAATTCAGGAGGGATATAATAAGGCCATATTTTGGCTCTCATGGACTTGTTTTAATTGTCTTCAGCTTCAACTTGAACTTGCATTTAAGCAGTTGATGGTCTCTTCCATAGTCAACTCCTGGCCTTGTTTTGGTTGAAGATATTGAGCTTCTCCATTGCCTCTTTCCACACATGTAGTCAATCTGACTCTTATGAATTCCATCTGGTGAGTTCCATGTTTATAGCTATCATGTATGTTGTTGGAAAAAAGGTATTTCCAATCAATAAGTTGTTGCTCTTGCAAAATTCTTTTACCTGCTCTATGGTGTCATTTCTATCACCAAGGCCATATTTTCCAACTACCAATGATTCTTCTTTGTTTCCAACTTTTCCATTCCAATCACCAGTAATAATCAATATATCTTGATTGCATGTTTGGTCAATATTGGACTGCAGAAGTTAGTAAAAATCTTCAATTACCTCATCTTTGGCTTTGGTGGTTAGTGCATAAATTTGAATAATAGTCTTATTATTCTTAATAATTGGTTATTAACTGGTCTTCCTTGTAGGTGTATGAATAATATCCTATCACTAACAGCATTGTACTTCAGGGCAAATCTTGAAACATTTTTTGTGCTTTTTCCATTTTAATTTGTCATTCCTGGCATAGTAGATGATATGGTTGTCAGATTCAAAAGGGCCAAAACCAGTCCATTTCAGCTCACCAATGCCTAGGATATCCATCTTTATGCATTCCATTTCATTTTTGACAGCTTCTGATTTTCCTAGATTCATACTTTGCACATTCCATGTTCCAATTATTAATGGATGTTTGCATCTGTTTCTTCCCATTTTGAGTCATGTCATATCAGGAAACAGAGTCCTGAAAGCTTATTCCATCCCTGTCGTTAAGGTCAATGCCACTTTGAGGAGGCAACTCTTCCATGGTCATATTTTGACTGTCTTTCAACCTGAGGGGCTCATCTTCTGGGCTCAT
This sequence comes from Orycteropus afer afer, assembly GCF_000298275.1. Taxonomy (NCBI): domain Eukaryota; kingdom Metazoa; phylum Chordata; class Mammalia; order Tubulidentata; family Orycteropodidae; genus Orycteropus; species Orycteropus afer. The sequence continues at coordinate 600,862 of NW_006922460.1, forward strand.
TTTCTGGCACTATATTGGACAATATTTTCAAAACTATTCATAAAGTTTTCCAGTAATACAACAGACAGTATTTTACTGCTATTCATAAAGTTTTCACTGGTCAATTCTTTGAGAAATGTATAGCCCCTTCCTTCTTCCAACTCTGTCTTAGTCTGGAAGCTCCGCTGAAATCTGTCTGCCATGGGTGGCCCTTCTGGTATTTGCAATACTGGTAGCATAGCCTCTAGCCCAGAGCAATATACAGGCTTCCACATTACAACAAACTGACAGATGAGTGATGGAACATTTCACAGAGTTTGCTAAATAAGTAAGTTATACATATTAATCTTAATTCTAGGAACTCCTGATGCATAGGAATTGGAATGGGTTAGGTGGAAGAGCAGCAGACATGCATCTTCCTGTCTCTCATGTTCAAAATATGTCAGTTTCAGAATGCTTAGTGGGGTAGCTTTTGTGGGGGACACTTTGGTAAGTCATCTCAGATCACAGGGCAAGCCACTTTGCACAGGGTCTGAGAGCCCAATATGGCTTAAACAGAGTTGGTATTGGAATTTCCAGAATGTCTAAAAAAACATTAGTAGGAAGTTAGTGCAGTGGTGGGGTGTTGCTGCTGCTGGCCTCTGTTGACCGTATAGCTACATGTTCATGTTTGTGTCTATTAACTCTCTAACAAACATACATTTTTTACACTGATGGAAAACTCAACTTCAGACAAGTCCTATTCCCTGTCCTTAAGGAGTATAGGCTACCTTGATATTTGAGCATAAAATTAAAATAGAACTAGTACATATTTTTTACCTATAATATGCCTGATAACATAATGTATACTTTACAGAAATTACTTCATTTTATGGGTCAGAACCCTGAGACATAGAAAATTAAGTCAAGCAACCAGCCCAAAATGCACAGTAGATAAGAATTTGAACTAGATTCAAGTCAAAGTATATCAAAGCCAAACAAAACAATGCATGCTGGTAAAGTACGTCATACTAGCTACTTGGCTCAAGTTACTCACTTCTTCAGTCTTTCTCTAAACTTAATTTCCTCCACAATCAACCCCTAAGCCCAAAGATATACCACAAATTTGCAAAAATCACCAAACTTGGGTAACAAGACATAGTTCCCCAAATATGTCAGAATAAGAGACACTTTGTTGGTAAATTTGCATCTGACATTTAAAGAGAGCAAAACTTTACCTGAAATGGTACATAATAAAGAGAGATAATTTCCAATTCTAGTATCTCCAGTGTGTGTATTGAGAGGAAGGATTATGGCAGGGAGTTGGGGAGAAATGAGGGGAGAACAAGATGAGCGAAGATCTACACAAAGATAAGGTGACAAGGACAGCCAAGCAGCAACCATCCTAAGGAGCTCCATATTCCATTATCACAACACAGTGCCCTTACTCTCATAACATCAATGATTTTGTAGTTGCCACCCAGAACCCACTGCAAATATAGGCATAGCCCATCCATCAGGAAGAATATCTGTACTTATTACTTATGCAATGAATAATGATTTAACATCTGTGCATGCTAGAATAAGGCTTGTGTGAGAGTTGGGAAAACATGGATAATATACATATTATTCTGACAAAATCCCTGACAGTTTATATGATTTTTTTCCCCCTCTAGCAATACATACATACTATCTCTCCTAAAGGAAGCAAGTAATTTATTATTATTTTTTTTTT
>NW_006922460.1:603649-604281 GCF_000298275.1 Orycteropus afer afer
TTTTACCCTTTCATTAACTACTGATTCCTTCACTTCACTATTTTAACATTATCCAGTTTTACTCATCACTAAATAAAACCCATCCCCACCCCAACTGATGCAACTATACTCCTCATCTCTCTTCATCCATTCATACCCAGACATTTTAAGAGTGGTCTGTGCTGAGTCAATTTCTGGCAAGATGCCAGAATAGTCAGACAGGCTACACAGACCCTCTTCAACAAAGAATAGAGAAAACAACTAACAATATACAGTAGATAATTCTGGAGACCAAAGCTTTGAAAGGAAGGGTACAGAAGAGGATTAAACACCAACTAGTAGAAGAACCTGAATGAAAATATTTAATAAGGAGACAAACAGATTCATAGACTGTCAGTTATTCTGACAGCATGTACAGTTTGAATATTTCCAAGTGGTGTTAGGACATGATAATTAACCTAAAAATTGACCCTGCTCACCAAAGGCTGCATGGATGACTGTGTTGGTGGCTGATGACTAAAAACAGAAAAAGCAAAGAAAGAGACAAACTGAGCTGTGGACTCTCAGCTGTCTGGAGAGAACAGCCATTTTGAATGTTTACAAGTGGTAGACATTTTGGATATTTAAAGTGACAGCATTCTCGTTCAGATTCC
>NW_006922460.1:606446-607642 GCF_000298275.1 Orycteropus afer afer
AGAAAGAACTGTTCTAAACTTGGGAAGAAAATTATAAATTACAGGGTAACCTAAAAAAAAAAATTATAAATTATAAGCCTTCACATTACAATGAAAGAGAGAACAAGCACAAATATATAGCAAATACTAAAACAATAGCAACAAAGGAAATGATAAAATGATTCATAAACAAAAAGAGCTCAGCACAGAAATTTGTATGGAACAAAGAAATCAGGACACCAGGAAAAAACACATAACACAATGACAACAACAAATTCATTGTTGTTGTTGTTGTTATATGCTGTCAAGTCAGACCCGACTCAAAGCAACCTCTCCTTGGATTTCTGAGGCAGTATCGCTACAGAAGTAGATTGCCCCACCTGCCTTCCGACGAGCGGCTGGTGGGTTTGAACCACCAGCCTTCTGGTTAGTAGTCAAGTGCCTTAGGCACTACGCTACCAGAGCTCCGGCAACAAATTCATACTTAGCGATAATTACACCAAATTTCAGTAGATTAAATGTAACATTCAAGAGACAAAGAGTTGCAGACTGGATAAGAAAACATAACCCATCAATGTGCTGTCTACAAAAGAAATACACCTTAGAGACAAAGACAAAAATAGACTAAAAATAAAAGGCTGGAAAAGGATATATTGTGCAAATAGCAACCATAAAAGAACAGAAATTAATTTCTGATAAAATTGATTTTAAGACAAAAATCACAACAAAAGACAAGGAAGGACCTTTTATAATGATTAAAGGAGCGATTTATCAAGAGGACATAACAATAATAAATATCTATGCACTCAATGAACCAGCCCCAAATCACATAAATCAAACTCTAACAGAACTGAAAAGACAAATAAATGACTCCACAGTCATAGTTGCTGTTGTTGATATATGCCATCAAGTCAGACCTGACTCATAGCGACACCTCCTTGGGTTTCCAAGGCAGTGTCACTACGGAAGTAGATTGCCTCATCTTCCTTCCAAGGAGTGGATGGTGGTTTTGAACCACCAGCCTTCTGGTTAGCAGTCAAGTGCCTTAGGCACTATGCTACCAGAGCTCGTACAGTCATAATAGGAGACTTTAGTGCACACTTTCAATGACAGATAGAACAACTGGAAAGAAACTCAACAAAGACACTGAAGAACTAAGCAATGCAATCTACCAACTTGACCTTCTTGACATCTACGGAGCGCTTCACCAACAACAG
>NW_006922460.1:609002-610340 GCF_000298275.1 Orycteropus afer afer
CAGGGCAATAAGGCCAGAAAGAGAAATCAAAAGCATCCAAATTGTTAAGGAAGAAGTCAAACTATCCCTATTTGCTGATGATATGATCCTGTACATAGAAAACCCAAGAGACTCAGTGAAAAAACGTCTGGAACTAATTGAGAGATTTAGCATCATGGTGGGATGCAAGACCAACATACAAAAATCGGTTGAGTTCCTCTACACCAGCCAAGAGATTAGAAGTTCTGGTAGCATAACACCTAAGGTACTTAACTGCTAAACAGAAGGCTGGTGGTTCAAATCCACAAGCCACTCCTCAGAAGGAAGGTGGGGCAATCTACTTCTGTAGTGATACCACCTTGGAAACCTAAGAAGAAATCACTATGAATCGGGTCTGACTCGACAGGACACAACAACAACAGCCAAGAGATAGATTAAAAGGAAATCAATACCATTTATAATAGCTACCAAAAAATAAATAAATTCTTGGAACTAAACCTCACAAGGGACACTAAAGACCTGTACAAAGAAACTATAAAAAATAATTTCAAGAAACCATGAGAGATCTACATAAATGGAAGAACATACCATGCTCATGGATAAGAAGATTGAACATTGTGAAAATGTCAATACTACTCAAAGCAATCTATATATTCAATGCAATCCCAATACAGATCCCATCAGCATTCTTTAAGGACATGGAAAAACCAATCACTAGTTTTATATGGAAAGGAAGGAGACTTTGGATAAGCAAAGCATTATTGAAGGAGAACAAAGTAAGAGGTCTCACACTCCTGGATCTCAAAACCTACTATACTGCCACAGTAGTCAAAACAGCCTGATATTGTTTCAATGACAAACACATAGACCAATGGAATAGAATTGAGAACCCAGAAACAGATCCATCAACCTATGGTCAGCTGGTCTTTGACAAAGGACCGGAATCCATTAATTGAGGAAGAGATTGTCTGTTTAACAAATAGTGCTGGCAAAACTGGACATCCATTTGTAGAAAAATGAAACAAGATCCATACTTCATATTACAAAAACTAACACCAGAGGGACCAAAGATTTAAATGTGAAACCTAGAACTATAAATTTCCTCAAGGAAAAACTAGGGATAAGTTTAGGGGCCTGCTATATGGCATAAACAGACTCTCAAGCATAACCAGAAATGCAGACAGCAGAAGAGAAATTAGATGTATGGGACTTTCTAAAAATTATTTTTTTTTTATGTGTTTCCAAAGACTTCTCCAAAAGAGTCAAAAAAGAACCTAAAGATTGGGAAAAGATATTCAGCAATGACATATCTGACAAGGCCCTTATCTCTAGAATTTATAGAAAACTCCAACACCTCAA
>NW_006922460.1:611301-613427 GCF_000298275.1 Orycteropus afer afer
CTTGGAGGATATTATGCTGAGTGAAATAAGTCGATGACAGCACAGATATTGTATTAGTCCGTTATTGTAAAAAGTCAAGGAAGGGTTTATATATGTAAGGAAACTTTCTCTATTGGGTACTAGGGACGGGAGGAGAGGGGAAGGAACACTGCAAAAATATAACTCTAAAAATAAATAAATAAATAAATAAATAAAAGAGTGGTCTGTGCTCATTTTCTGTGCTTCCTCAACTCCCTCCCAACTCCAGTGACTCTGATCAGGTTTCTGTCACTACCACTCCATTGAAAATGTTCTTACTGCTATCCTTGAACCCTCCCAGTGAATTATCCAATGGACAACTTTCTTTTCTAATCTTCTATTTTATATGATACCATTTGGCAACAAGTCCATGTCAGAGGGAGAGAGCTGACTGGTTTTAAGGTGGTCAATGAACTGAACAGAAAGTAACAGTCAAGTCTTTATTCACTTCCTGTGATAAGAAAGAGACTAAAAAGGAAAAGATTCCAGCTCCCCTGGTGTTTCATTTTTCTCCACAGAATGTTGGAGCAAGTGTCTGAAGTATCAGCTCACATGGAGGGATTAGCTCACTGCTGAGGGAACCCTGAATAAAATGGCCCTAATCAATGGCAAATAACAACAACAATAACAACAACATTGTTGTATGGAGCAATCTACTTCCGTAGTGATACTGCCTCAGAAACCAAAGGAGGGGTCACTGTGAGTCGGGTCTGACTTGATGGCACATAACAACAACAATTGTTTTATGAGCCTGGGGGTTGGGAATAGGGAGAGGTAAACATGGTAGAAATGGAAAAGTACTGAGAGTGGAGAAAAGAGTCTTCAAGGACCCCTCAGAAGAAGATCTTGGTAGAGGAACCTGAGAAAGTCTTCAGAGAAAGCCTTCCAGTAAGGAGGCCTTTAAATGTATGCACCAAGACTAAGAATGCAGACAAATTTAAGAACATGGAGGGTGGGAGAGTGAGGAGACTTGACTGCAACTCCCTCCAGACACAGCAATGCATTTATGTTTCACTTAGTCTGTTTGGGGAGCACAGTTTTCCCGCTTTTGGTTGAACCTGAGGGATCACACATTTGGGGCTAAGCCAGACTGCTCAGTCCTATATATTTATATATTAATTTGCTAGTTTCCATGATTCTATATTCTCCTAGTTTTCTCCCACAAAGCCAGTGGCCATGTCCCTCTTATTCACCCCATCTCTGACATGTTTTGGCCTAAGTCTGTCCCAGCTATAGTTCTCTGGGAACAGACACTGAAATGGAGTCTAAGGAGAAATGTGCTAATGTTTTGAAAGGAAATGAAGAAAGAAGGCTTGGGCAAAGGAGGCAAAGGAACAGTGATCAGGCCTATTAATTCCTGAGCCAACCAGAGGGTGATATCTAGGGACAGTATTGCCTATTAGAATATTCCACTTTGGATCAGAAAGGCCTTGTCTTTCTACCTTTACTTTACCATTCACAGGGGCTGGGCTTTCCAGAAAAGGGCTTGACCTTGGGCAAGGAGGCTTCTTGCAGACGAGGCAGACACTGAAAGAGAAGTCTGCCAGATCCTTTGCTGACTTCACCCTTGTAGCCTTCTTAATTCTTTGGAGGGGAATCTCAGTAGCACATATCTTCCTTGTGTCTATCACAAAACCCTTTGTAATTTTTCTGAACTAACCTCGGTCTCAGGAGCTTTGGTGGTGTAGTGCCTAAGGCATTTGACTGCTAACCAGAAGGCTGGCAGTTCAACCCCACCAGCCACTCCTTGGAAGGAAGGTGGGGCAATCTACTTCCATAGTGATACTGCCTCAGAAACACAAGGAGGGGTCACTATGAGTTAGATCTGACTTGACAGCAGCGTGTTTGGTATTTTGGTTTTTGTTTAACTTCAGTCTCATTTAAATATGCATACCCATCTGTAGATTGGTAACTCACAAGCCTGCTGTTGGACCAATCTCCTCAGCTCTCTACTTGGATATTCCACAACCACTTCAATTTCATTAAATCTAGAAATAAAATGACCAAATACTACACTCTTAACATAATTCTAATTCCCAGAATCAGTACAACCATCACCTTATATATTTCAAATGCCTCAATGCAAAAAGTCTGGAATTCCAATGTGG
>NW_006922460.1:613922-614439 GCF_000298275.1 Orycteropus afer afer
ATGTGCCTGCAGTAGAAGATAATTTGTATCACTTTAATTTTTTCCAATAAATGGCAATAGTGAAGTTCTCTTTCCCTTTACTCTTTGGCATAAAACATTTAAAAATTCTCTTTTTAAGTTTTTTTTCAAAAAAAAAAGTTGCATGATTTCTTATCTTGAGATTATAAGGCTTTTCTTTGTAAATAGTATAATAATCCAATTATAATCACAATTCAATTCATTATTAAGTTTTATGAAAAACTATTTCAGATTTTACAAGATGAGTTGTCTGCTGATCTTGAGACTGATTTTGGATGGAACTGTGGGCCTCCCATGTTGTTTGATAATCTTGGGACTTTACCATTTTACTTGTTGACCTTGTGGTTATCAACCGTAGCAGCCAGCAGCTTTTGAATTTAGGGAAGGCTCCAGCTTCAGGGATATGGGAGCAAGAGGCAGAGCTGAAGCCCAAGGTCAAGGGGCTTTCAACCATCCTCTAGAGCTGGCACTTCATCCTCAGACTTGTAGCCCCCTAAAC
>NW_006922460.1:633743-634873 GCF_000298275.1 Orycteropus afer afer
TGAGGATTCTACCACTCAACCACTTAGTGTACACCAATTCATAAAACTATTCTGGTTGAATTTTTCTCATTGGTGTATGGTGATATCCACACCAGGTAACAAGTGCTTGTTTTCTATCTCTTCCAAAAGGCAACTGCCTCTACTCAGATTTAATTTTATTTGATTGTCCTGTGACTTCTGCTCTCTTATGGGTACAAGAAAAATTATGAACCTATAGACTGTCTGTGTTTATTTGTTTGTTTTGTATAATGGTGAGAATGATGCATTTCCCAGTTCTTTCCATTCCCTAGCAGAAATCAGGGGATTCATCACTATCATGTTAAGTTGTATAAAGGCACATAAAACTTATTCTTATCAATATGATTTCTCTCCTATCTAGTAAGTCACCCTGTGATATCACAATTCTTTACAACCACTTTGTGTCTACGTGTCCATATCATAAAATAAAGGTCTCCAAATGGATCTTTTTTTTTTTTTTAAATGGACCGAACTTATGATCCCAGATAAAGATGTAAAGATCATAAGATAAGGATTTTGCAAAATCACACAGGAAGTGAAAGAGGGCTGTCAAATCACGATAGACTTGCAGTTACACAAAAATTATTAGGATCTAAGCCTTTCAAAAGAAATGTAGATGAAGATGTCTTCCTTGGAAATATATCATTATTTTATCTAATTTCTTTATCCTATAAAAATTATTTGACCTCTGAAGAAATAAATAATTACTCTGTTGTTATTGTTAGGTGCTGTCAAGTCATCTCCAACTCATAGCAACCCCATGCACAGCAGAATAAAACACTGCCCAGTCCCGTGGAAGCTCCATGATCCCTGCTATACTTGAGCCCATTGTTGCAGCCACTGTGTCAATCCATCTTGTTGAGGACCTTCTCCTCTTTCATTGGCCCTCCACCTTACCAAGCATTTCATTCTTCTTGAGGGAATGGTCCCTTCTTACAACATGAGGAAAATAGGTGAGACTAAGTCTGGCCATTCTCACTTCCAAGGAGCATTCCAGCTACACTTCTTCCAGGACACATTTGTTAGTCCTTTTAGCAGGTCATGGTACTCTTAGCATTCTTCTCCAACATCACAACTCAAAAGCATCAACTTTTCTTTGGTCTTTTTTATTC
>NW_006922460.1:636673-640562 GCF_000298275.1 Orycteropus afer afer
CCACTGCTTGTGTTGTTGAAAAAAGACATTTGTAATGAATAAGTCATTGGTCCTACAAAATTCTATCATGCAATCTCCAGCATTATTTCTATCACTAAGGCCAAATTTTCCAATTACTGATAAGTCTTCTTTGTTTCCTACTTTTGCATTCCAGTCACCAGTGAAAATTAACACATCTTGATTGCATGTTTGGTCAATTTTAGACTGCAGAAGTTGATAAAAGTCTTCAGTTTTCATCTTTGGCTTTGGTGGTTGCTGTGTAAATTTGAATAATAGTAATATTAACTGGTCTTCCTTGTAAGCATATGGATATTTTCCTATCACTAACAGCATTGTACTTCCGGACACATCTTGAAGCATCCTTTGTGATGATGAATGACACACCATTCCTCTTCAATTTATCATTCCCGGCACAGTAGATCATATAGTTATCTGATTGAAAATGGCCATAACTGGTCCATTTCAGCTCACTAATGCCTAGGATATCAATCTTTATGGGTTCGAGTTCATATGTGACAACTTCCAGTTTTCCTAGATTTATACTTCACACATTGTACGATCTGATTGTTAATGCATGTTTGTAGGTGTTTCCCCTCAGTTTGAGTCATGCCACATCAGCAAATGAATGTCCCAAAAGCTTTACTTTATCCATACCATCAAGTTTGGTTCTACTCTGTTGAGACAGATCCTTCCCAGTCATATTTTGAGTGCCTTCCTACCTAAGGGGCTCATCTTCCGGCACTGTATCGGACATCGTTTCAAAAGTATTCATAAAGTTGTCCAGTGATGTATCAGTGTTTCTCTGCTATTCATATGGTTTTCCCTGGCCAATTATTTGAGAAGTGTGTGGCTTCTTCCTTCTTCTGAGTCTGTCTCAGTCTGGAAGTTGCATTGAATCCTGTGTACCATGTGCAACTCTGCTGGCATTTGAAACACTGATGGCACAGCCTCCAACCTCACAGAAACATGCAAGCCACCACAGTATGAAAAACTGACAGACAAGTTCATTTCCATTAGCTGGTCTAAAACTCTCTGCTCTTCCCTTTCCTGGATCCTGCCTCCATTGGCCCTGGCATTCTTGTGTTCCTGCCTTGGGTGGGAGCTCTCTCCCTCCCCTTACCTGGATCCTGCCACCATCAAACAATGATATTATTAAGCCTTGGACAGGGCAAAGACAAAGACAATCATCCAGGATGAGGATGAGGGAATCCATCAGCATGTACTCTATTAATAATTAAAAAGACTTTGTCAAATCTTTTGAAATTTTTGGTTGGAGATACCTTCCTTCTCAGAAGTCCCTTTAGATTAATCTCAGATCACTCATATGGGCAATCAGTTGCAGATTTCTATCTAATTTTATACCTGCACTGACTGTGGCGAGAAGAATTAAATAATGTCTGCTGCTCACAAGATGAGTTAATGATGTAATTAAAATTAATCTCTCTTTGTCTTTCTTTAGCCCTAATCCTTAAAAAATTTTGCTTCCTTACTAGAATACAGAATGACATTTTTAGAAACCATATTGTTTTAAGGAACTCTGAATAACTTACTGTTTAAAGAATGCAAAGGAAACCCTGAGGATAGACTGAGAGTTACATTTTTCAGCCTTATGAAAACAGGACATTTTCAACTTTTTTTCAAGATATTAGGTAGGAAAGTTTTCTTTAAAGTTCATTCTTTTCTATTTTATTAATGCACTCCCCTGTATTCATTACAAGTCACTTGTCATGGTTATTTAAAACCCACTTATATGTGAACTTCCCAACTTCTGGGAAAATATTAATCCATCACTACATCACCATTTTGTTTTAATTTCCCCCTTTTTGTCATGACCTGCCAGCCGCTCCTCAGAAGGAAGTTTGGACAATCTACTTCCGTAGTGATACTGTCTTGGAAACCCAACGAGGGGTCGCTATGAGTTGGGTCTGACTCAAATGCACATAACAACAACAAGCAATTGTTTAGGGGTATAAAATATTTCAATTACTCTAGAATAACATCAACCAGAGTGTTATTAAGCATAAACTTTGATTCAAAAGACCTGAAATGGCTCCAAGAGAGCGCACTACATTGAGAAAAAGACTGGAACTTTAGTAACTTGCTAAAAAGTATAATTTTAGTAAGAGAAGCTGGCTGAAGTTAATCTAGTCTTTCAAACAGTTGATTACAAGTGTTTCTCTGAAGGTAGAGGAATTGTTCCAGAAATTTAGTAGCCAGTGATTAGGCAAGCTGGGCTTGTTAGGAGAAATGAGAAAGAAGAGTTAGGCACTAAGGTTATGCATGTGGACGTGGGGAGGAGCAGACCCAGAGGCAAGCACAACCAGCACCTAAGTGGAAATGTTTCAGGTCTTCAAAGTTTTGTTTAACTACTTAACCCACCCACCAAGTTTAGAGTCTCTCTCTGTGTGGAGAGGAAGGATGGGCTCTTTCTTAAGGCTGGTAATGAGTGACTCTAGACCTATGGCACCCCTTCATTTCTACAGAATAAGCAGCACAAAAACTCAACTTCTGGCATTTATATAGGTACCCCACTTAGTTTGGAACCTGAACCCAAAATGCTAATCTTTGTACCTTCATGAAAATTCACACTATCACCTGGGTCAGAGAACTACACCACTTTGCACAGCTCCAGACGGTATGCTGTTGCACCACCTAACAGGCTTTCAAGGGAATATGGATCTACAGACCTCTTGGTCTTTCTGCTCTTGAGTTCAAGACTACAACAAATTGATTACCACAAACTTAGCTTCTACCAGTACCTGTAAAAAAAACACCAAACCAAACTCATTGCCATCGAATCGTTTCTGACTCACAGTGACCCCCACTGGGTTTCCAAAGCTGTAAATCTTTAAGAAAGTTGATTGCTCAGTCTTCCTTCTGCAGAGCTGCTGGTGGGTTTGAACCACTGATCTACTGGTTAGCAGTCAAGTGTCTTATCCACTACACCATCAGAGCTCCCTAGTACCTATATATCTGAAGAAAAGTTCAGTGGGAGGGAGGGAGCAGGTATATACTTCCTACAGATAAATTTAGCATATTTAGATGGGTTACTGTGTTTTGAAATTTCCCAATATAGCCAATTATTGGGTATGTTACACTTGAAGGAAATATCTTTTAACTGGACTTCTAACTAGAAAGTTGGTGGTTCAAGCCCGATGGCAGTTTTTTTGATGGCAGTTTTTTTGGTATGTTTTTTTTTTAATGATTTGAAGAGTGATAAAGAGGAGCAGATTTAACATTAAAAATATTAAAAATTGGGATTCTGGTAAATGATCTGTATAAGCCCAAGTTTTACCCAACATTCAGTTAGCAGGCTTTGGCAAATCAATCTATTATATATACCATGTAATTATATAGTTTTCCTTTTCAGAGATAACCACGAAAATATTCCAGAGAATTAATGATTCACTATTTGAGCAAATATATCATGCTGTGCTTCTCCAGAGGAAGGGAAAATTACAACATATGTTTCTAACTTATTTAACCTTCTTCATTTAATGAAAACATACACTTGATTTTTCCAAAATTAATTTTTATGAGTATATTTGGTGGCAGTTCACCACAGGAGATAAAACAGTCACCTAAAAAGTCCTTATGATTCTATTCCAATAGAAAAAAAAATGATTTACTTAATCTGTTCTCCCTGCTCTGACAATGAACCACAGATAATGATCATTATTATTTCAAAGTAGATTCAGTTCAGAAAGAGGAATAATCTTTCTAAAGGCAGAGAAACTTTGAGAAAGAAACACTCACCATCTTTGGCTGTGAACATCATCCTCTATAAACAAATCTGAAAAATAAACAGTCTCTAAGCTACCTACTTTCCTGCCCATCTGTTTGGATGGCATGGTGCCTTCACTCAAGGGGCACTGACAATTTTGTTTTT
>NW_006922460.1:641477-642597 GCF_000298275.1 Orycteropus afer afer
CCAGCCACTCCTCAGAAGGAAGATTGGGCAATCTACTTCCGTAGTGATACCACCTCAGTCTGGCTCAACGGCACATATGAACAACAACAATAGTAAAATACCAATGGTTATTGCATCAGGAATATATCCTGTAAAAAACAAAACAAAACAAAACTGTAATAGTGGAAAAGAGATCCCAGATTCAAACAGATTCAATAGATGACATTTTTATTAAGCCTTGACAGGACAAAGACAAAACAATGACAATCATCCAGGATGAGGGTGAGAGAATCCACCAGCATGTACACAGTCCAGAAAGCCGGATAGAGTCCGCTGAGTCATGACCATGGGCCTAATTATATATGATTGAAAAAAAAGGAATTATCATGATTGGTGACAGATCCATTCATCACCATCGCAGACAGGACTACAGAAGGGGTCAGAGGGAAAGGGAGGCCCATGATTAGAATATGTTCATAATTGAAAATAGAAAATGTTTACAGGATTGGTGCTGGGCCTTGACTCCCTGGCTAGGTGGTGGTCTGGATAGGCTGTGACTCATGACCATCTAGTCTGAGTCTTAGCCACAAGGTGGCTACCAAATAATACCAGGATCCCAACTTTAATTTAAATCAGAAAAGGATACATTCAGGCAAGTTCCCTAGACCTTTGGGTGAGCATAATCTACTAGCAGCTGTACTCTTCCTGAAGGCAAACTACCTCTCCCTAGGTTTGTCCTGGAATTTGTCTGTGCATAGTCACAATGCTGGCTTAACAGTCAGAAAGAACCCAAATGACCTTTGAAACTCATGTCAAGCCTCAAAATAGATTTAGAGTTCCCACTGCAGACCACAGCCTTCAACAAATCTAAGTGCTTTAGAATTTACGCTCTAATACAAATGACATTTCTCGCTGAATGTTGCTTCTATACCAATATTTAATTTTTGAAGTAGGCTCTTTTTTGCCTTGAAGCACATTTTAAAATAAAAATGATAACTTAGAGATATTCTGAGATAAAGTTTTACTTACTCTCTTTGCCTAATTCAACTATGTAATATATAATCAAATATGTAATATATATTTACACAGCCGCATCCAAACATTGTTTAATAGATATTCCTGAAGGTGAACATACTTTTAT
>NW_006922460.1:644313-645273 GCF_000298275.1 Orycteropus afer afer
ACAATCTATGGTGTAAGCTTCAATTTTTTCCCAATCTTCCTTCCGAGGAGTGGCTGGTGGGTTTGAACCAACAGGCGTCTGGTTAGCAGGCAAGTGTCTTAGCCACTATGCTACCAGAGCTCCCAACAAACAACAAGCTAGGATGATAATACATATCATTTGATATCCAGACAATATAACTGTATTTGTCAAACATGAGATGAGACTCACTCTATTTGTAAATCTCAAGTAAGCAATAGTTTCAGAATATTCTTCATTTCTGCCCTCTATTTGCAGAAATTCCTTGACTCCCCAAACTCATATCTCTCTGAAGACTTTCTTTAGAAACTGCAACACTAAAGTGAAGCAATTAAGATACAACATTGAGGCCAACTTTAGAAATGCATCAGGAAACACAAAATAGTTGGATCAGAACATAAAAGCTAGAAGAACTACTTGAGGAAACAGAGAATTTTGGAAAGAACAATTTTTGGTCCATTTTAGAGAATGATAAGTCTCAGAAGGAAGTGATTGCATTCCTGATAAAAGTATAACCTAGCATCAATCCTTGAACTCTGGTGGCACAGTGGATAAGACATTCAGTTGTTAACCAAAAGGTTGGCATTTCAAACTCACCAGTCACTCCATGGGAGAAAGACATGGCAGTTTGCTTCTGTAAAGATTTAAAGCCTTGGAAACTCTGTGGGTCAGTTCTACTCTGTCCTACAAGGTTGTGAATCTAAATCAAATTGATGTCAATGAGTATGATTTTTCCTATTCCTTTGACTATCCACCATGTTTCCTTAATGGACCACTGCCTGTCCTACTCCATGTGGGGAAGAAAGTAGTAGAGACAGCCCTTGCTAAGCATTAGCTATGGAGGGTTTTAACCACTGACCTTCCAAATGTGCCACCAGAGCCCCTGACATATACCTAAAATATAGTAATGGTGAAATAAACAATAATAAAATGATACTTAAG
>NW_006922460.1:646538-647971 GCF_000298275.1 Orycteropus afer afer
ATAAGAATAGCAATAGATATGAGGGAGAGCCCCCAGGCAGGAAGAAGGAAGCCAGAGCAGACGCCCAGAACAGGTAAGGAGGAAGGCCTCAGGCAGGAAGCAGGGGCTGGGACAGATGGCCAGAAGAGGGAGGGGGGAGGCCAGGAAGTGAGCAGAGGAGTTTGGAACAGCTAAGGGAGGTGAACTTGGCTGTCAGTTTGTCATATTGTGTTGACTTGTGTGTTACTGTGAAGCTAGAGGCTGTGCCATTGGTGTTTCAAATGCCAGCAGTGTTGCTCATGGTGGACAGGTTTCAGCAGAGCTTCCAGACTGAGACAGACTTGGAAGAAGGAAGAGGCCATAAATTTCTCAAAGAACTGGACAATGAAAACCTTATGAATAGCAGTGAAACACTGTCTGATATATTGCTGGACAACTTTATGGATGGCCCTGAAACATTGTCTGATACTGGAATATGAGCTCCTCAAGTTGGAAGACACTCAAAATACCATTGGGAAAGAGCTGCCTCATCAGAGTGGAACCAACCTTAATGATATGGGCAAAGTAGAGCTTTTAGGACCTCTGTATGCTGATACGGCACAACTCAAAATGAGAAGAAAGAGCTGCAAACATCCATTAATAATTGCAACATGGAATGAACAAAATATGAATCTAGGAAAATGGGAAGTTGTCAAAAATGAAATGGAATGCATAAAGATTGATATCCTAGGCATTATGAGCTGAAAGGGACTGGTTTGGGCCATTTTGAATCACATAACCATATGATCTACTATGCCAGGAATGACAAATTGAAGAATAATGTCATGGAATTCATCATCACCAAGAATATTTCAAGATCAATTCTGAAATACAATGCTGTTAGTGACAGGATAATATCCAGATGCCTACAAGGAAGACCAGTTACTACTACAGTATTACTCAAATCTATGCACCAACCACCAAAGCCAAAGATGAGGAAATTGAAGATTTCCAAATTCTGCAGTTAGAAATTGACTGAACATGCAATCAAGATGTGTCGATTATCACTAGTGATTGGAATGCAAAATTTGGAAACAAAGAAGAATCACCAGTAGTTGAAAAATTTGTCCTTAGTGATAAAAATAACACTGGAGATCACATGACAGAATTTTGAAAGAGCAACAACTTATTCATTGCAGATATCTTTTTTCAACACCACAAATGGCAGCTATACAAGTGGATTCACCAGAAGGAGTACAAAGGAATCAGATTGACTACATCAGTGGCAAGAAGCAAGGGAAAAAACAAACAAGGCCAGGAGCTGATTGCGGAGCAGCCATCAACTGCTCATATGCAAGGTCAAGTTAAAATTGAAGACAAGTAAAACAAGTCCAAAAGAGCCAAAATATGACCTTATTATATCCCTCCTGAATTTAGAGATAATTTAAAGAATACATTTGATGTATTGAAAACCA
>NW_006922460.1:673295-674479 GCF_000298275.1 Orycteropus afer afer
GTCTCTTGCGTGGTGCATTTAATCCATTAATATTCAGTGTAATTATCGACAAGTATGAATTGGTTGCTGTCACTTTGTTATGTGATTTTTCATGGTGTTGCTGGTTTCTTTGTTTCATATTATTTTCTGTGCTGAGCCCATTATGTTTATGAATCATGTTATCATTTCCTTTGTTGCCATTGCTTTAGTATTTTCCGAATGTTTGTGCTGTTCCTCTTTTTTATTGTGATGTGAAGGTTTATTATTTTTCTTTGAGGTTACCCTGTGACTTATAATTTTCTCCCTGAGATTAGAAAAGTGCATTCTATCTTGCAACTCTCTTGACTTCCTCACTATTTAAAAGTTCTGTAGTTACTTTTTTCCCTCTTTTTGTGTTGTAGTTGTTCTCACTTGCCAGTTGATGTCTCTGGTTCCCTGTTTGCAATCTTATAAGCTTTTTTACTTTGGATATGCCATAGCTGTGGTTTCTGGGTTATGTCATCTTCTGTATTAATGGTCGGGTGTTATTTGCTATTTTTGGTTCTCTGTTCAAAGGACTCCTTCTAGTATCTCTTGTAAGGTTGGTCTGGTTTTAACAAATTCCCTTAGTTTCTGCTTATCTGGAAATTTCCTAATTTTACCATCATATTTGTGGAACAATTTTGCCAGGTATGTAATTCTTGGTTGAAAATATTTCTCTTTCAGGGTTTTATATGTACCATCCCATTGCCTTCTCACTTGCATGGTTTCTGCTGAGAAATCAGAGCTTATTTTTCTCGTGCTCCTTTGTAAGCAACTTTTTGTTTTTTCCATGCTGCTTTCAGGATTCTGTCTTTGTCTTTGGTTTTGATGAGTTTGATGGTGATATATCTTGTGGATTTTCTTTTGGGGTCTATCCTGTTTGGGGTGCATTATACTTCCTAAATGGATATATTCTCATCTTTCATCATATCAGGGAAGTTCTCCTCCAACAAATCTTGGACAATTTTCTCAGTGGCTTTATTATTTTCCTCCTGTTCTGGAAATCCAAAGACACATAGATTATTCCTTTTGATGGTATCTCACATGAACCTTACGCTTTCTTCATTTTTCCCTTTTTTCTGATTGATCTCTTTCCAAAGAAATACTCAGGTATATGCCTGCAATCTCATTAATTCTGTCTTCCATTGCATCAATTCTACTCCTTTGCCATTTCAATGTGTTAT
>NW_006922460.1:676502-677485 GCF_000298275.1 Orycteropus afer afer
TAACTAAAATAAATCAGATCCTAATTTCAACACAAATTCTCATCATGTAAACTTCTGAGATTTGACAAATGTGATTAATTTCTGTTTTGTTTTCTTAAAAAAAATCTAGATGTTCAGAGCTTGTAGTACTCTGGCATCTCCTGACATGGATAAGAAAAACAATTACAATGCTTTATTAATATTAAAATGTTACTAATTTACTATCCTTTACTCCAGCACTGAATTAATTTGCATAAATTGTCACTATAATCTGGTCATTTGGTGTTTAACACATTTGAAGCATCCTCTGTGCCATTTGTCATAGCTGAGCATTCAATCACAGAATGATTGCCTCTTATGTTGCCAAACTCCTCTCTCATTGCTTCTTCTGTATATCTCACCTCTAATCTGAATTTTGCCCTTATCCTGAGATGCATAATTTTCTTAAAACATTCCCACATTTCCCCATTTTTACATATCTCTCTGTACTACAATGGCTTCCCTCTCCTTTCTGACTGTAGCAAATCTTCAAGAATTATCCATGTTCCAACTCCATTGGAAGTATTCTCTGATTTTCCAAAACCCAGTGTTTTCTCCCTCTTGAATATCCCTAATCTTTTTTCACCTTTACACGGGATTAACCCATTTCATACATTATTTTGAACAATTAATGTTTTGTGTGCATTTCTTATGTCTTGCCATTACATTGTGATTGCAGTGAAACCAGAGAGAGAGATTTGCTTGTCTTTTAATTCAAAAGAGTTTCCTCGTAGTTTTTCTATTAAACATGGTTTATTGATTGCTAAACTATTTATTTTATTTATTGCTAATTGATAATGAGTCTTTTTGACTGCTAACCAGAAGGTTGGCGGTTCAAACTCACCAGCTACTCCACTGGGGAAGAAGGGGCAATCTACTTCCATAAAGATTTACTGCCTCAGAAACCCAGTGGTAGTTGCTATGAGTTGGAATCAACTCGATGGCAGTGAGTTTGGCATTTTTTT
>NW_006922460.1:678022-685291 GCF_000298275.1 Orycteropus afer afer
AACCAAAAGATTGACCGTTGGAACCCACTATCCACTCCTAGGAAGAAAAGATATGACAATCAACTTCTGTACAGATTACAACCTAGGGAACTCTAAGGGGAAGTTCTACTCTGTCATACAATGTTGTGATGAGTTGGACTTAACTTCATAGCATACAACACCAACAGGCAGGCTGTGTTAGCTGTTGGCTAAAGTGAACCATTTACAGCCAGAGAGCCATGGAGCACTTATTTATTTTCTGCCTGACCATGGAAAACTACTAAATTTCTCCACAGTTTACTCATCTATAAAATGAAAATATAGGGAATCTTCATAAATATCCTTAAGTAGAGTCTGGGTCTCCCTCCCACTTTTTCTTCTGCTCACTCTGTTCAAGACACACTAGCTGTCTTTCTGTTCCCCTAAAACAGCTTGGCTCTACTACTCTCTCTGCCAACCAGGCCTTCATGCCGCTGGCTCCTTCACACTCCTCCCCTCCTGAGAGAGACCATCTTTTGCCAATCTGACTAACAAACACTCCTATACTCCTTTTTTTATTATCTTTAGATCATCTACTGTTCAAAATGTTCCTGTCCATGCATGTGTTTACTTCTTACTATTTTTTCTAATAAAAATTAAACTTCATAAGAGCAGAAATTTTGTCTGTATTTTTCTTTGCTAGATTTCCAGTGTTTAAAATGGGGTCAGGTAGTGAAGATGTACTTAAATTCTTATGTAATAAGACTCTCAATCTGTATTTCATTTCATAGGTCTTACACTGAACTCAGGTCCAAACAGGGTCTCCAGCAACTGTCAAAACTGAGAGTCTGGCTGGCAGCTTTGAATGACACACTGGCAATGGTGGCCATCTGCCAGGGAGATGAATCTATTCTCTGAGCATCTACGTAATCGTATGATAATGCTTCACATTTTATGAAATCAATTATTCATAGAATAATAGTTCATCTAAGCAAAATGTATTAATATAAAATGCAATTTCCTCATTGCACTGATACTGCTCACTCTACCAACCTAAGGATATCATATAATAAAACAAGTTGCAAAAATAGGTTAAGTGTTTATATATTATTCACACACTTTGATCTAACATGTTAAGATGAACACTTGAAATAAATGAATTCAGATTTCTAATGTAACAAATCTTAAAATCCTAGCTGAGGAGTCTTATGGGGAGTCATAAAATCAAGAGTGCAGTTTGGAGCATCAGCTTCCAAATTCTGATTCCAGCCGCCCTTCCATATTCTCATTCATAATCAGCTAGCTTTTTTTCCTGTTCTATATTCCTGTCAGTTGTCTAAAAATATTCCCTGCAAGTTATAGGTGTCAGTGTCTGCCCAGGAACCAGTCAGACAGTGTCTTCTTTTCTTTAATGACTAGAAGTAGCAGAGCCAACAGCCCTAACTTTACAGTGGAAAATTCTGGTGCCACTGGTCACCCCTGAGGCACTAGACACAATTGGCCTCTGTTTCCTTCCTGAAGCATTTTTTAAGGTTTGGGTCTAAGATATAATGGCTTTATTTACTGTTTTACCATTTACCTTTTTCTGTTGTGACCCGATGTTCAGATTCTTCATTTTTCCAAACTTTGGTTCTCCATGAATACAACTCCAAAGTGTCACTACATGTATTCAATGTCTCTCAAGCAAGTTGTTTTCCTAAAATCTAAACCTCCTCTGGCACCAGAGAAATCATCTTGTTAATCTCCAGTGTGTAACTTCAGTGTAATATTGTCCACATCTTTCACAAATGAGGAAACTGAGTCTTATGATCATTAAACAGTATTAAAAGACAGAGTACAGAAACACTTCCTGCATCAGAAGAGTGGATACTCCACTCCTTTGATGATCAACTCCTGGGAAATTTGACAAAAATGTGAAGGTTGAACATAAAAAATAACCGAAACAATAGTGCTTGCTCACTAAATATTGAGATGTAAATCAAATAACTTAATAAAACAAGCATTCTAATAATCACAAAAGAATGTTTGCAATCTTCTTCCTCTTCACTTCTGTTTTATGCCAGCAAGCCAGCCTCTGACTCACTGTGACACCAACCACAACAGAAGGAAACACTTCCTGGTTCTATACCATCTCCATGACTGTCTGTGTTTCAGGCTATTGTCCATTGTCCTCCATAAGGTTTTTCTTAGCTGAATTTTGGAAGTAGACTGCCAGGCCTTTCTTCCTGGTCAAGCTTAGTCTTGAAGCTCTGTTGAAATCTGTTCAACATCATGGCAACACATACACTCCCCCTGATAAATGTGTAGTAGCTTTGCAGGAGATGTATTGGGCAGGAATTGAGCCTAGGTCTCCCTCATGGACACCTCTTTCTGAACCACTAAAAAAGGAACTAATATGTAAAAGTATTGCAGGAAGTTATTAAGTTTAGTAGCGGAGTCATAGGAGCCTAATGCCCAAGAGAGAAGTACACAAAATCATTCTCACATTGCTCGTGTAGAAAGGAGAAACAAAATTCCATATAACTTGCCTAGGCATGACAGTCATTAATTATCTTTTGAATAGTATCAAGTAAATCACAATGTGGAAATGCAAAACATTATTAATTATTAAAATAGAATATTGTATATTCTATTTATGAAGATGGCATTCAAATTTCAAAAGCAGTATTTAGATGTAAAATTTTCATGAACAGTGATGAGTCTATTATATATATATATATATATATATATATATATATATATATGTGTTTCACTCAGTACTATGTGTGAATTTGAGAGTTGGCATATATTCACTTGTGAAAGCTAATTGTTCAGTTTTTCAGGAGTTTTTTAAGTTGCCTGTTAAACATAACCACTATTAAAAGTTAAATTATATAAATGTACAACTAAATACATTATAGCAAACATAAAGGTGATTAATTCTAAAAACTTGTCACTTTCTAATTATTTTATTGCATTAATGTTATATATGTTCTTGAAGGTATTTATTTCTATTATATCTATTTAGCTGAAACATGGTTGCACTTCTCTGCTTAACTTTGTTCAATGATGCTATATTGGAAATTGGCTATGATAGAATTATTTAAACCACTGAAATCAGCAAAAGGTATGGATGAGGTTATTCTTTGCTGAAAAGTCACTTGTTAAATATTTATCAGTAAATTACTGTATATAGCTATTAAGTATAATCTTAAAGAATATATGGTTATTTTCTTTAATTCTCAGTGACCATCATGATGATAACCTCAACACTTCTGATATAGATGTAAATGGAGATATAGATGTGTAAATGGAGGTAAAAATATAAAATGTATTAGTGGTAAAGCAGCATGCAGAAGTTGCTTTCAGATCTGCAGTCCACTGGGCTTCCTAGTCTTACACTGCATAATTTGAAAGATTTTTTTTTTTTTCCTAGTTGTTCACCCTCAAGCCATCAGTCCAGAATGCAGCCACTCTAGGCAGAAAAACCTAAATATCAGAGTCAAAAAAAGAAAAGGTGGAGTCAAGCGAATTCAGTTGATGTTTGGCTGCTCATCACAGAAAATTCCAAAATAACTGGCTAAATAAAATAGATCCTACATGAAAGCATTTTGAAGGTGAGTGTTTTATGAGTGCTATAGCTCATGCTATTCCATCATCTTAAACACCTTCATGACCCAAGGTGACTTTGGAAACACCGTCTTGTCTACACTCAGCCAGCAAGAAAGAGAAATGAAAGGAAAGGAGTTTGGGCCCTCTTTTAAGGAGACTCCCTAAAACACACCACTCCTATCCATCCCAGTATGTGTCACCAGTGAACACTCAGTAACATGACCACACCCAGCTTCAGTGAAAAATGAGAAATACTTTTTTTAGCTAGATGTTATAATACTTTGGATATTATGATTTATTTCTAAAAATGAGATGGAGGATATATGGAAAATCTTTGTCACATT
This sequence comes from Orycteropus afer afer, assembly GCF_000298275.1. Classification (NCBI taxonomy): domain Eukaryota; kingdom Metazoa; phylum Chordata; class Mammalia; order Tubulidentata; family Orycteropodidae; genus Orycteropus; species Orycteropus afer. The sequence goes on from NW_006922460.1 coordinate 681,916, forward strand.
CACCATTCACATAGTTAACTGCACAGGAACATAGTCAAGAAATGTCAATTTAGCTGAACACTAATCTAGACACATAAAGAAAGACCAATCAGTGTCCTACCCTGCATATTCTCTCTCACTCCGTGGATCCATTAAAATGCAGTTGGTGGAAATTTCACTCACAGGCATGCATATAAGATTATAAAGCAACTACAAGGGACTCTTCATCAAACTTTAAAAGATGGTACAAAAACTAAGGATTCCAGTAGCCATGCATTTAATTAGCTGTTGAGCTCATATTGTAGAGTAAAATTATGTATTCCTACAAACCAAAAAAAAAAAAAACCTCACTGCCATCAACTTGCATCTGACTTACAAAGACTGCTCCTTGGGTTTCCGGAGCAGTGTCACTAGGGAAGAAGATCGCCCAATCTTCCTTCCGAGGACTGGCTGGTGGGTTTCAACCACCAGCCTTCTGGTTAGTGGTCAAATGCCTTGGGAACCATGTCACCAGAGCTCCCATTCCTACAAAGCATCCCATATTTAGCATAAATAAAGAAATAAAAGAAAATTTGAGTAATTGCGACCAATGTTGAAGACAAGTCTACTCCATAGTAGTACTGCTGAAGTGTTTCTGTTTTCTTTTTTTTGGCAATCCAAGCAATCATGAGTCAGGGGCAACCAATGCATGTTAGAGTGGAGCTGTGACAGTCATGGCTCATGGGGAACCAGTGCGCACCAGAGTGGAGCTGTTCTCCACAGTTTTCAATGACTGAGTTTTTGGAAGTAGATCACAAACTCTTTCTCCCAGAGTACCTCTGAGCAGACTTGAATCACCAACCTTCAGTTAGCAGCCAAGTGTGTTGTTTGTACCATCCAGGGGCTCTGCTTAAAATAGTATATTCTTAAACTACTACTACTACTACTAATAACATTCTACATGATCACTCTGAAGTATCAATACTCTTCAAATGTGGGTTAAAAGAGCATGGCATATATGGTTTATTAAGTCTTTAAAGAACTTACATGATGAATGTGTAAGAATAACCCATAACTAACATACAGATTCCTTTGAAATCAATCTGATTTTCTGAAGTGTTTAAAAACTGTGTTGAAAGTATTATTTCACATTACAACATGTATTTGTGTAGCAAACACTTTATTTATAGGCAGTACAAGTTTAAGGATCATAATAAGTATGTCTAAATTACTGTAAATTCTGAAACACTGGTGTCTGAATAAGGTTTTACTCTAAATTCTATCTCTGCTTCATAAGAACACAGAACGTTTCATCCTCAGTGCTACACTTTTCAGTCCTTTATGAAACATTTAAATAAGGACTGGGTCATTATAAAATAATTCCAATGGGAGGAGAATATTGAATGGGACTTCATATTCCTTCATAATGTGACTTTGGTGCATTTCTGTAAGCATCAGTGTTGAGACACTTAAAATTATGTGATTAAATCTGCATGTTTTCAACATCTGTGAGTCTTTTTGGTGGTAGCAATGAGTCAGCATGATTCTAGATGCTACTTAATGATGAGAGTTATCTCTTTCCACAGAACAGAGGTTTTAATATTTATCTAATATTATGTTTTTGCTCTAAGATTCCTTTTCCATTCAACTCCAACATATGAGTCACTCTTAATGAGAGAAAAATAAGCAGGATAATCAAATGAAAAGTAGTACAGGCTCAAAGTGAATGTGTGCTCTAAGGAGAACTTATCTTCTGCTTATATCAGATACTTTAGCTTGCAACTGATGATTAAGTCAAGGAAACGTCTAAGCAAACCTATAATAAATTCCTGCAGGAAGCTAGGAAAAATTGCTCCTATAACCGTTATGTATTTTCCCATCATTATAGAGGTCAGAGTTTCTCTAGAGTCACAAGTGTACTCACATCACATGCCTCATCAATTCCTAGGCTTTGGAGCCCTTCAATTACTATCTAGGATCATGTTAGGAACACCAACAAAAGCTCACTGGATCTAACAAGGCTCATTTGTTGAGTCTTCAAGGTTAAACCAGTCTAATTAAAGGTGGTGGTGAATTTTAAATGACTTCTGCATCCATTTTCCTATCCTCCAGACATTGTTCAAAAGACCTGAATGTTAACACTGTCTTCAGGCTCTCTTTTAATGGTATAAACTTTACAGAGTGAGACGCCTCATGAAAAAATAGAGCAAGGCACACTACCTAATATAATGAGGAATGATCAATTTGTTTTCCTGAGAGAAAAAACATAAGCATTTGGTTGCCCTGATCCATTGGGGTCACTGGGATGGGTTTTGCCCTTAGCTGATTTTCAAAAACTTGAAAATCATAATTCAGTTCATTGCAGTTATAGAAAATAATAGACTAAAGATGTTTGTCTGTTTGTTTTTAAATATTATGGAATCTCTATAATATACATGTTGGTTTTAAGTTCATTTAGATTGTGATGATGAAAAAAGCAAAATCAGACACCAAGGTAAATAATGTGACACAAAATTGGGAATTAGTTTTGAATGTTGCTGAAATTATCCAATCATTCACTTTCTTACTTCCCATTCGAAATAAGTAGACCCCTCAGACACTAAATTTAGACTGAATTCCTAAGGGTTTGGGCTAGACATGAGCGTGATATCAGGGATGCACTGAATACTTTGAAAGATAGAGGCAAAATGATATTAAAACCAGACACACACTTCTGTTTTGTGTTTGGGATGTGGAAGGTAGGAAACATCATTATACCCAGTCTAACAAGAAGGCACTGGATATTTACAAAACTATAACTTTTTTTGAATCTGCCTGAGAACTGAGTTTGAAGGTTAACCATGTCACCTAAAATTTAAGGAAAGACCTCCAAGGAGAGCTGACATATAAATTCAGCCTTATGTAGGGCAGAACTTGGACTGGGGTGCCATGCCAACAGTGCAAAAGAATTCCGTTATTTATTTATTTATTTGTTATGTTGTTAAAGGTTGAGTAGGGGGGGGTAGCGTGATAGTGTAAAACATGTTAGATTTGCATGCACAAGGGTAATTTTAACACAATCATAGGCTCTTCTTTATGTAACAGTACTGAGTGTTCAAGAGGAAAAATGGAGGCAGAGTAGGTATCAGATAAAGCTTCTATAAGATAAAGCCTCCCTCAATAGGAGGGAGGGCAATGATCACTACTGCAGAAAAAGGCAGAACATCTTGCAGAAAGCCTTCTGGGATTACTACTCTTACATGGCAAAAGTGCCAAACTGCTATGGAAAGGTGTTTTAGGCTGATTCTCTAGAAAAGTAAAACCAGTGAAGTATATATACTCAGTGCCCTGGAGTTGGATCAGACTCATAGTGACCCCTCCTTGGGTTTCCTAGACAGTATCACTATGGAAGTGGATTGCCCAACCTTCTTTCTGAGGA
>NW_006922460.1:685896-687014 GCF_000298275.1 Orycteropus afer afer
TGGTTGTAGAGGCTGGCAAGTCTCAAGTCCGTGGGTCAGATGACAAGCTCTAGTGAGGCTTCTCCTGCCTCATATAGCAGCAAGGGTTGACCAACCCAAGATTGTCAGGTCAGATGCAGGCCTCTGGCTGACATGCTGTGGGGTAATGGACTCTAAGATAAGCCAGCAACATGGCAGGCTACTGGCTTAAGTCCCAGAGGTCAGATGATGATGAGCCAGATGCAGGACCCAGATCAAGCAAAAGTTCAGAGAGTTTTGCCAGAATGTCCATATAAATTGGATGCAGGTCACACTCCCAAGGAGACTCTCTTTCAACTGATTGGCTGCTCATAGCCGATCTCATCAGGAGATTACATTATATCAGATCTCATCCTGAGGGATAACTAAATCATAATCGCCAAACCACTGAGAATCATGGCCCAGCCAAGTTGATACCCAACCTTAACCATCAAAAGAGGGCAAAAAGCCTATTGTCCCCTCCAGGATAGATGCCAAGATCTATCGTAGCTGGAAGAAGGGAAAGTGATATACTCTCCACCTATTAAAAACCAAATTCACTGCAGTCGAGTTGATTTTGATTAGAGGGGAATTACTCCACCTTGTTTCAGACAAGAAGATAACTTCTACTACTAAGTGAATATGAGAAAGCTCTATTTCTGAGGGGAGTTTCACAGGGAAAGCCTGTGTCTGAGTTTCTGAGACTAGACCAGAAAACACAATGACTATCCCACCTCAGCCAAGGAGTAAGCATTGAGATAACAGTGTTCTGCTGGAGAGAGGACAAAAGCACGGATAGAGACACAGTGAAAAGAGAAGGTCTCAGTCTGAGAGTGGAACAGAACCAGGACAGCAATCCAACCCCTAACTTATCCACAGGTACAATACTTAGTGTGTGTGTGTGTGTGTGTGTGTACAAATGTATATATATGTATGGGAGCTCTGGTGGTGCAGTGCCTAAGGCACATATATATAAAGCCAGTGGTACACTAAAGATAACTAACAGCAACAATATTCACACTTAAATGAAATTTAACTAAATCCAGGTAATTCCTCCAGTATATAGGCACAAGAGAAAAAGGCAAGTCATACTGAGGCATAAATACAAATCATGTAAGTCT
>NW_006922460.1:688549-690245 GCF_000298275.1 Orycteropus afer afer
AAACTGAAAACCAAACCCACTGCTATTGAGCTGATTCCAACTCATATCAACCCCATAGGGTTTCCAAGGTTGTAAATATTTATAGAAATAGATTACCGCAACTTCCACCCACAGAGCTGTTGGTGGGTTTAGAACTGCTGACCTTCATGGTGAGCAGTGAATGCCTTACCTACTGCACCACCAAATGTACTTAAAATCAACATCAGGGAGTTTTAAATGAGACAGCACATATTTTTGATGTAACAATTGGCAATACAGAGAATTGGTAAATTATGCAGGTGAGATAAAACAGTAATTTTATTATTATAATTCATATTCTCAATGAAATCAAATTCACCTAGGAAATACTTTTGACACCTAGCACCTACTAATTCAGCATTTCCAAGTTAGGAGCCATTAATTGGAGTTTCAAAAAATTACCAACATGACTCTGATAATCAAGCAGATTTAGGAATCACTTACATAGAAAGAACACTGTTCTTAAACTCTGAACATAAAGGATTTTTCTTCTGTGATTTATTAGCTAAACTGGATGCTGAACATCATTTAAAATTTCTAGGTCTCCATTGGTTCATTTGAGAAATGTCAGGCTTGGACTAGAGTCAGGCTTTCACTTTTTTAAGCATGGGTTTCTTTGCTCCAACAAAATAGCCACAGAACTCCAGTATGTAAAACCTGAGTAGCGTAGTTGAAGCAGAGATAATACAAAGCCCTTCCATGTGCAAGACTATTGACTTATTAAGAGCTGACTTGGTCCATAGTGAGCACTTAAATGTTACTTATTATAAATCCAGGGAGGTGATTGAGACACCTTGACGCTCAGTCAGAAAAAAAGGTTGAATTACTGGAGCCATAAATTGGCCTTTGAGTGGGCAATTGGCCAGAAAGGCTGTTCAAGGTCAGAAGGACTGATTAAGATAGAAACAATGTGCTCTTTTTCTGGATGTATATGCCAGAGATGCATTTGCTAGGGAGTCCATCTGGTCCATGTGCCAAGAAATGCAAGCTTCCAAAACTAGTGTCACAATGATGTGTGTACTTGTGATCCATCATGTCTCTGGGATCTGTAATAGATCATCACCTTTCTTTTGATGATGTTCCATTACATGACATCAACACTGCAGGAAAGAATGCCTTACAAGAGAAAGGGAAATATTTTTAGAAGTTGTGTGATAGTTGGAGCTGTGTGTCAACTTGGCTGGACCCTAGTTCTGTGTGGTTGCTCCCATGATGGGATCAAATGACTGTGTTCTGAGTGGCCAATCTGTTGAAGGGGAGTTTCCCTAGGGATGTGGCCTGCTTCCAGTATATCCAGGGACATCCTGGGAAGAGAGACATTCTTCTGTGGATTGGGATTCTGTTTGCTGCCTACAACTGTCCGTGAGTGAGCAGTCCACCATTTGGCCTGGAGAGCTTGGATTCGTCGCTCGTTGGTGTCAACAGCCGGTGTACTGCCTGCCAGCCTTGAGCTCCTCAGCCCCTGCGGTTGTGGGAGCCAGGAAAAGCCTCCAGCTTGATGTTTGCTCCAGGGACTTTGGACTTTCCGGCTTCTATACTTTTGTGAGCCATTTTCCTAATATAAATTTCTCTCTCTCTTTATGTATATATATAAGCTTTTCTGGTTTTTGTTTCTCTAGAGAACCCAGTCTAACACAGTTGAATATGTTTTTAACTCTTCAGCTTTATTAAATTTAAT
>NW_006922460.1:691335-692582 GCF_000298275.1 Orycteropus afer afer
TTGAACCACCAGGCTTCTGGTTAGCAGTCAAGTGCTTTAGGCACTATACTACCAGAGCTCCTAATCAATCCCTAGTAACCATCAAAGAGTAATTCTATTTTGTGAAACCTCCTTCTTGAATTTTTACAATTGCAGTCTTATACGATACTTGTCCTTTTGTGATTGACTAACTTCATTCAGCATAATGGCCTCTAAGTTTATCCATGTTACAAGATGCCTTGCAGATTCATCATTGTTCTTTAATGATGAATAGTATTCCATTGTGGGTATGCACCATAGTTTGTTGATCCATTTCTCCATTAATGGACATTTAGGTTGTTTCCATCTTTTTGTTGTTGTTAATAGTACTGCTGTGAACACAAGGATGCATATATCTGTTCCTGTCATGGTTCTGGGAGCTTTGGTGGCATAATGCCTAAGTCATTTGACTGTTAGCTAGAAGGCTGGTGGTTCAAATCCACCAGCCACTCCTTGGAAGGAAGATTGGGCAATCTACTCCCGTAGAGATACTGCCTCAGGAACCGAAGGAGGGGTAGCTGTGAGTTGATTCAACTCAATGGCAGTGACTTTGTCTGGGTTTTTTAATTATAGCTCTTATTTCTCTAGGATATATACCCAGTAGTGGGATAGGTGTATCACAGAGTATTTCGATTTTCAGCTTTTTAAGGAAGCCCCGTACCATTTTCCACAGTGGTTGCACCATTTTACAGTCTCTACAGTGGGAGATGAGTGTTCAAGTCTCTCCACACCCTCACCAATATTTTTGTTTTCCATTTTTTTGAACTTTGCTATTAGTGCTGGCCTGAAATGATATCTCAAAGTTGTGTGGATTTCCATCTCCCTAATGGCTAATGACTTCAAGTATTTCTTCATGTTAGCTGCCTGAATGTCTTCTCTGGTGAAGTGTCTGTTCATGTTCTCTGCTCATTTTTCAATTGGATCATTTGTCTTTTTGTTCTTGATGTGTCAAAATTTTCTATACATTTTAAAGATTAGCCCCTCATCCACTGTGCCCTTGCCAAAATTTTTCCCTAGTCACTCTTCTGGTAAAATCTTCTGATGCACATAAGTGTCTAATTGTTAAGAGGTCCCCATTCTATTTCATGTTCTAGCATTTGCAAATTTTTTTGTTGTATTCAATAGCATGCACATTAAACTTGAAGAAGTGCTGTCCTATGAGACTAATGCATAAGTTTGATTTTTCTTTTTCTATTTCCTTTCTCTTTTTTTAGATTTTTTAACCTAGT
>NW_006922461.1:0-615 GCF_000298275.1 Orycteropus afer afer
TGATTCTAGAAACTTGTCCATCTCTTCTAGGTTCTCAAATCTGTTGGTGTACAGTTTTTCATAATATTCTGTCAGTATCTTTTTTATTTCAGTTGGTTTTGTTGTGATGACACCATTTTCATTTACAATCCTTATGATTTGGATCTTCTCTTTCTTTTTCTTTTGTTAGGTCTGCCAATGGTTTATCGATTTTATCAATCATTTCAAAGAACCAACTCTTTTTTTTTTTATTTTCTCTATGGGTTTTTGTTTCATTTATTTCTGCTCTGATCTTTATTATTTCCTTGCTTCTAGATAATGTAGGATTCTTTTCTTGTTCTATTTCTAGTTGTTGGAGTTGATGAGTTGAAGTGTTGATTTTGTTTCTTTCCTCCTTTTTGATGTATGCATTTATTGCCATAAACTGTCCTCTGAGTACTGCTTTTGCTGTGTCCCATAAGTTTTTGTGTCATGTATCTTCATTCTCCTTAGTTTCTAGGAATGTTTTTATTTCAGTTTTTATCTGTTCTGTTACCCAGTAGTTTTTGAGCAGTGAGTTGTTCAGCTTATGTATGTTTGATGCTTTTTCCTTGCTCTTCCTATTATTAATTTCTAGTTTTATAGCATTGTGGTCCA
>NW_006922461.1:1130-3903 GCF_000298275.1 Orycteropus afer afer
TTCTTTGTGTCTTATGATGTTTTTCACCTTAATGTCTGTTTTACCAGAAATTAATATTGCTACACCTGCTCTTTTTTGGTCTCCATTGGCTTGGTATATTCTTTTCCATCCCTTAACTCTTAATTTGTTTTTATCTTTGTGTCTAAGGTGGGTCTCCTGTAGGCAGCATATTGATGGGTCTTCTTTCCTTATCCAGTCTGCCACTCTCTTTCTCTTGATAGGAGCATTTGGTCCATTCATATTGAGTATAATTAGTGATAAGTATGAATTGATTGCTGTCATTCTATTGTGCTATTTTTTGCCATGTTGTTGGTGTTTCTTTGGTCTATACTTTTCTGTGCTGAGTTTGGTTTGTTGGCTAATGCTTTCTCTCCTTTTCTTCTTTATAGTTGGTTTTGTGCTTATTAAACCCATATGTTTTCTTTCCTTCTGGATTTGCTTAGAAGGATTTTTACTTTTCTCTGTTGTTACCTTGGAGTATATTCTTGTCTCTACATTTTTAGAACTGTGTACTATGAAGACATTGTCCTGTTTTCCTCTCCATTTGCAGATGTGTACCTGGAAGTTTTGTTCCCTCTGATAGGTTAGTTGCTGTTATTGTGTGCTGTTTGAGTTCCTTGGTTTTTAAGGTCCAATGTTTTATGATCTTATTTTGAGTATCTATTTCTGATTTGGTTTTAGTGTTGATGCCACATATCCTGATTTTGTTGATCTCTGTTGTGGGTTCTTTATTGGAAGGACTTCCTTAAGCATTTCTTGTAGGGTTGGTCTGGTTTTCACAAAATCCGTTAATTTCTTTTGTCTGAGAATACCTTGATTTCCTGCTCATATTTGATGTATAATTTGGCTGGATATAGGATTCTTGGTTGGAAGTTTTTTTCCTTCATTGTTTTATAGATGCTGTCCCTTTGCCTTCTTGCATGGTTTCTGCTGGGTAATTGGAGCTCAGCCTAACTGTTTGATTATTATAAGTAATAAGTCTTTTTTTTTTTTCCTGGGCAGGTCTCCAAATTTTTTCTTTGTCTTTGTTTTTGGAGAGTTTGATTATAATATCCCTCGGTGTTTTTCTCTTGGGATCTATCTTGTGTGGGGTTCTATGAGCTTCTTGGAAAAATATCTTTTCTTCCTTCATGATATGGGGGAAGTTTTCTGTTAGCAGGTCTTCCATAATTTTCTCAGTGGTCTTTTTTGCCTCTTCTTGTTCTGGAATTCCATTGAGTCTTATGTTATTTTTTCTCATGTCATCGCATATAATTCTTAGTTTCTCCTCATTTCTCTATATCTTTGTTCTGGTTTTCAATTCATACAATTTAGTGTCCTGGGCTTTGTCTTCTAGTTGGGATTTGTGTTCTTCAGCCAGTTCTAACCTACTCTTTTGTGCTTCTACTCTGTTGTGTAAGTCTGTCATTTTGGTACTCATCTTCTGCATTTCTAACTGCTGTTTTTGTGTGAGTTCTGATTATGAATTAATCTTATTATTTTGTTCCTGAATGATTCTCCTGAGTTCCTCCAGGGAATTGTCTGTGTTCTCCTTGTTTCTGTTTGGGGTGTCCTTAGGCTCTTGTACAACTCCATAAACATATCTTCTAAATTCCTTCTCAGATAATTCTATTACCTCCTCTTCCTCAATGTATAATGAGACCTTTGTTTCTGGTTTTGCTTCTAATGCCTTGTCCTGTTTTCTTGTTTGATTTGAGGTTGCCTGTTGTTTCCTAGACATTTTGAGGTTGTCTTTAACTGTTGGTTATGTGTTGATTTGTTTTGTCTTGGTTTTATGGTTTAATATTTTGAAAAGGTGAAGCTGGTGTATTTTATTTAGTTATTAATTCAGGTATGCTGTGTTGGTCTTCAGTTTTCTTTGTGATGATGGAAGCACTGTGTGGAATGTGGATATGGGTTTCTTTTTGTCATAAAGAGGGTTTAGAGTTCGAACTGGGAGGTTTTATGTTGGCTGAATGTGGCTTCTTCTATTGGATGAGTGAAGTTATTGACGGAGAGTGTGGGAGCAGAAAAAAGAAAGCTTGCTATTGCTAGGGGCAGTTTCCAGGGCTTTCAATGGGTTGCTACTAATGACGTTGTACTGTTATTTACAGGGCCACAGCTCAATTTCAAGAAAGACTCCAGTTGTTAGGGGGTTACCACTTTCCACCAGGCTCAGACACAAGCAAAATCCATGCTCTCAAGGTCCCTTGGCACCAAAAAGCCTATCCAAGGCAACTTCCTGGTTCTGCGATCCTCCCCGTGTGTTTCTTTCTCCAGCCCTGCTGGCCCGCAGTGCCAGCACAACCCACCCAGACCCTGATGGGCTCGGGAGTTTGTGACTCTGCCCACTTGCAGTGCCAAAGATGCACTCGGTTTCAGCTGTGCTGGAGTCGGGAGAGTGCCTGCTAGTAATCTGTGGTCCCAATATTAGTGATAAAGTCAAGTGCAGACCTCTCACTGCCACTAAGCTGACCCAAGCCTATTCAGTGACCTGCTGAGGGGGGAGGGAGCCCACCCTCCTGGAACACCAATGGGCTCTCTGCTTGGGTTTCAGTGGTGCTGGATGTGCCCTTGAGCACCTAGCCTACCCAAGTTACTGATAAAATCAGGTGCTGAACGTAGATCCTTGGGGTGACCGCTGGTATGCTGGTGTGGTCACTGGTATGCTGGTATGCAGTGTCTTCTACCTTGATTCAGGGAGGTCTCAGATGGCCACTCTCCATTGCATGTTGCTCCCCCAGGGATTTCTCCAATGACCATTCTCAGCTGCCTGTCCATGATCCACAGGGTA
>NW_006922461.1:5593-6495 GCF_000298275.1 Orycteropus afer afer
TGTGTGCATTTATTACTATAAATTGGCCTGTGATCACTGCTTTTGCTGTGTCCCAAAGATTTTGGTATCTTGTGTTTTCGTTCTCATTTGATTCAAGGAATTTTTGAATTTCAATTTTTATTTCTTCTCTTACCCAGTCTTTCTCAAGGAGGGTGTTGGTCAGTTTCCATGTATTTACTCTTTTTCTGTTGATGTTTTGCTTTATGGCCTAACATATGCTCTATCATGGAAAATGTTCCATGTGCACTGGAAAAGAATGTATATTGTGGTGTTGTTGGGTGAAGTGCTCTGTAGATGTCTATAAGGTCCAGTTGGTGGATTGTATTGGTTAGCTCTTCTGCATCTTTGTTGAGTTTCTTTCCAGTTGTTTTATCTTTCATTGAAAATGATGTATTAAATTCTCCCACTATGACTGTGGAGTCATCTGTTTGCCTTTTCAACACTTTTAAAGTGTGATTTATGTATTTTGGGGCTCTTTCATTGGGTCCATATATATTTCTTGTGGTTATAGCTTCATGTTCAAGTGATCCTTTAATCATCACATAATGTCCTTACTTGTCTCCTATGGTGGTTTTGTTGTAAAGTCATTTGGATCAGAAATTAATATTGCCACTCCTGCTCTTTTACTGTTGCCATTTGCCTGATACATCTTTTTCAACCTTTGATTTTCAGTCTATTTTTGTCTTTGTCTGTAAGGTGTGTCTCTTGTAGACAGCATATTGATGGGTTTTGTTTTCTTATGCAATCTGCAATTCTCCTTCTCTTGAGTGGTGCATTTAATCCATTAACTTTCAGTGTAATTATTGATAAGTATACTTTGGTAGTTGTCATTTTGTTATGTGTTTTTTCATGGTGTCCCTGGTTTCTTTGTTCCATATTATTTTCTGTGCTGAGCTCATTAT
>NW_006922461.1:8893-15902 GCF_000298275.1 Orycteropus afer afer
TGAAACATCTTAATTGGCATTCTGTCAATTCTTCGAGACTTGTTTTTCACAAATCCCTTCAGGGTAGCTTGGATTTCTTCCTTCAGTACCATAGTTGTTGATCATATGCTACCTCCTGTGATGTTTGAATGTTGACCAACTCTTTTTGGTACAGTGACTCTATGTAGTTCTTCCATCTTCTTTTGATTCATCCTGTGTCATTCACTATTTTGCCCACAGACTCCTTCAATATTGCAACTCAAAACTTGAAATTTTTTCTTCAGTTCTTTCAGCTTATGAAATGCCAAGCATGTTTTGCTAACTCCAGGTCTTTGTATACATTTTTAAAAGGCTTTACTTTGTCTTCTCACATCACCTTTTGAATCATCTGTTCCACTGTTATACTTCATCACTTATTCCATTTGCTTTAGCTACTCTACATTCAAGAGTAAGTTTTCATGGTCTCTTCTGACATCCATTTCATTCTTTTTTTTTCTTCTCTTTTTAAAGACTTTTTGCTTTCTTTATGTATGATGTCCTTGGTGTCATCCCACAGCTCATCTGGTTGTGCAAGGCCAAAGAGGGCCCTTGCTGGAAATTTCAGATCTTTAACAAACTTGCAGCCACGATTAAAGCACACATTAATTATAATGACTAACTTTCTATTTTTCTTTCATTTTCCTTCCTTTTACTTAAATAGAATAGCTGACTTCTTCATAGAAGCCGATTTCTTTAGATTATTTATTTACTTTGCTTATACATTCTTTTCAAAAAAAAAAAAAAAAGATTTGATGCATTGAACACCAATGACCGAAAACTAGAGAAATTGTGGGATGATATCAAGAACATTTTGCTAAAGAAAATAGAAGAATTGACAGGATAAAAGAGCTGAACAGAAGATTTCAAAGAGCATCTTGAGAAGACAAAGTCAATTATTTTAATGAAATGTGCAAAGACCTGGAGTTAGAAAACCAAAAAGGAAGAACACACTCAGCATTTCTTGATCTGAAAGAGCTGAGGAAGAAATTTAAGCCTTGAGTTGCAATATCAAAAGATTCCATGGGAAATATGTTGAATGATACAGGAAACATCAAAAGAAGATGGGTGCACTACACAGAGTCACTATACCGAAAGGAATCGGTCAATGTTCATCCATTTCAGGAGGTGGCATATAATCAAGAACCAATGAATGGTATTGAAGGAAGAAGTCGAAGCTGTACTGAAAGAATTGGCAAAAAAACAAGGCTCCAGAAATTGATGGAATACCTATTGAGATGTTTCAACAAACGAATGCTGCACTGGAGGTACTCACTTGACTATGCCAAGAAATTTGGAAGACAGCTACCTGGCCAACTGACTGGAAGAGATCCATATTTGTACCCATTCCAAAGAAAGGTGATCCCACAGAATGTGGAAATTACCAAACATTATCATTGATATCACATGCAAGTAAAATCTTGCTGAAGGTAATTCAAAAATGGTTGCAACAGTGTATTGGCAGAGAACTTCCAGAAATGCAAACTGGATTCAGATTCAGAAGGAGATGTGGAATGAGGGATATCATAGCTGATGCCAGATGCATCTTTGCTGAAAGAATATCAGAAAGATGTTTACTTCTGTTTTATTGACTACACAAAAGCATTTGATTGTGTGGATCATAACAACTGTGGAAAACTCTGAGAAGAATGGGACTTCTAGAACATTTAATTGTACTCATGAAGAACCTTTACATAGACCAGGAGGCTCTCATTCAAACAGAACAAGAGGATACCGCATGGTTTAAAATCAGGAAGGGAGTATGTCAGGGTTGTATTCTTCCACCATACTTATTCAATCTGTAGGCTGAGCAAATAATCTGAGAAGCTGGACTATATGAAGAAGAATGCAGCATTAAGATTAGAGGAAGACTTATTAACAACCTGAGATACACAGATGACACAACCTTGCTTGCTGAAAGTGAAGATGATTTGAAGCACTCACTTAGTGATGAAGATTAAAGACTATAGTCTGCAGTGTGGATTACATCTCAATATGAAAAATATAAAAATCCCCACAATCGGACTGCAGCATCACAATGAATGGATAAAAGATTTAAGTTGTCAAAGACTTCATATTCTACAATCAACACCAATACAAGCATCTGTCAAGACATCAAAAGACATTGCTTTGGGCAAATCTTTTGCAAAAGACCTGTTTGAAGTGCTGAAGAGCAAAGATATCTCCTTGAAGACTAAGATGTGCCTAAATCAAGCCATGGTATTTTCAATCGTCTCATATGTATGTGAGAGCTGGGCAATGAATAAGGAAGACTGAAGAAGAGTTGATGCTTTTGAGTTGTGGTATTGACAAAGAATGTTGAAAATACCGTGGACTGCTGAAAGAACTAACAAATCTGTCCTGGAAGTGCAGCTGGAATGCTTTTTGGAAGCCAGAATGGCCAGACTTTGTCGGACTTACTTTGATCATGTAGTCAGAAGGGATCATTCTCTGGAGAAAGATGTCATGCTTGGTAAAGTTGAGGGTCAATGAAAGAAGGAAATGCCCTCAACGAGATGGATTGACACAGTGGCTGTAGTAAGGGGCTCTGGTATAGTAGAAATTGTGAGGTTGGTGCAGGACTGGGCAGTGTTTTGTTCGGTTGTACGTAAGGTCGCTAAGTTGGAGACAACATGACAGCACATAACAACAATAACAACAACATACATTCTTTTGAGTATTTCACTTGAGAACTGCAGTTTATGGGGCAAGACAACCCTGAGAACAGAAACATCAAGTGTGGAGCAATGGAGATAAAGAAGAACAGACATTCTTGGTGGTCCAAGAGATCTTCAACCCCTTTTCCATCTTCCTATATAATCATGTTTACCCTTTTGCTCTGGGAGACAGACATTTTAGAGAAGCGATTCTGTCTGTCTTCTTGGGTATTGATACCCAATAAATCTTTTGCTTTTCCACTTTAACCTGTTGTGGTGATTGGCTCTAATCATGACAGGTGGTAAGGATCTCATTGTTCCTTCATCATGGTATTAGTCATTAGTGTTCATTGTGTCAGACTTATACTTCAGATGATCTCTAAATTCATGTAAGATAACTCAAATTCCTATTTTGGTTTTAATTTTCTTTAGCTTCAACTTGAACTTGCATATAAGCAACTGATTGTCTCTTCTATACTCAGCCAGTGGCTTTGTTCTGACTGATGATATTGAGCTTCTCCATCACCTCTTTGCACAAATGTAGTTGATTTCATTCCTGTGTATCATATTTGGTGAGGTCCACATATATAGTTGCCATTTATGTTGCTGAAAAAAGGCATACACAATGAATAAGTTGTAGGTCTTGCAAAATTCTTTCATACGATCTCCAGCATCATTTCTGTCACCAAAGCCACAACACTTTCCAACTACCAGTCCTTGTTCTTTTTTTCCAAGTCTTGCATTCCAATCACAGATAATTATCAATGCTTTTTGATTGCATGTTTGATCAATTTCAGACCACAGAAGTTGGGAAAAGATTTCAACTTCTTCATCTTTGGCTTTAGTGTTTGGTGTGTAAATTTAAATAATAGTCACATTAACTACTCTTCCTCATACGTGTATGGATATTATCCTATCACTAACAGAATGGTACTTCAGGGTAGATCCTGAAATGTTCATTTTGATAATGAATGTGACATCATTCCTCTTCATTTTGTCATTCCTGTCATAGTAGACCATATGATTGATTATCCTATTCAAAATGGTCAATACCAGTCCGTTTCAGCTCACTAATACCTAAGATATTGATCTTTAGGTGTTCCATTTCATTTTCTCACAACTTCCAATTTTCCTAGATTTATTCTCTGTACAAGGAGTTCTGCTGGTGTAGTGGGTAAGGCATTTGGCTGCTAACCCAGAAGGTCAGTAGTTCAAATCCAACAGTTGCTCCAAAGGAGGAAGATGAGGCAATCTCTTTCTGTAAATATTTACAGTCTTGGAGACCCAATGGGAGTCACTATGACTTGAAATCAACTTGATGGCAGTGGGATACTTTGTATATTCCACATTGTGATTGTAGCAGTTATCTAATGAATAAATACTATGCTATTTTTCCTGGATTTTGTATGTGTGTGTGTATGGTGGAGGGAGTTGATAAGTTTTAGCATTTTTAAAATTTTAATTTGTTTTTCTTTTTGCATTCTAAATAAATATTCACTTTTGAACCTGTTTATATTTGCAATTCTGTATTTGTTTACTCAAAAATCTCCCAAATTACATAGACCCCAATGTCAACAAAACTTGGATCCAATCCTAGTCTTATTCAATGGTAGCAAATTAATTTTTGATTTTAGATTGTGTGCATGTGTGTACATACACACTCTCTTTTTAAAGATATTATTATGGCTTTATGGAGTTTTGTATATTCAGTGTGTTTCAATGGTTTACATTATTATTCCTTTTGATGTTCACATTGTCACATTGAGGCTGTTTATTATGGTACTTTGGCATGAGACCATTAGTCCTTGAGCTCTTTCTTGCTTTCTGGCACAAGATGTTCCAAGGTCATCTTGTACTTTTCCTGCACAAACCTGGAATTAGCCATGTCTCCAAAGAGGCTAAATTTCTTTCTTAATAGAAAATGTTATTTTAAAAACTGCAATCTGCACCCTGGAAAGTGCTCATTGTCACTGGGGTGTCATTATTTCTGGGGCTTTTACAGTAGATAGGACTAGAAAATATGTATATAGTTTTTTAAAATCATAAGTCCATATTGATATTTCATATTCAAATTGAATTTTAAAGGATTTTGACTTAACTTCTTTTGAATTTCATATTTGAATAGCTTTTCTCTTTCTCTGAAAATCTTTGTCCTTATTAATACTAACTGGTAAGTTCTACAGAATCCAATTCATGAACAGCAATTTTGGACCCATTATTACTTTGTATCCCAAGAGCATGTGTTCTGTTTCTGTCAGGGCCCATGAGCATGCTAGAGGCAGAAATCTTGGCATTGCTACAGAACCCCCAGTCTGTGTTTCTCCCATTGGGGATTGCCATAGACACTGTACAGTATTTTCTCCTAATATGGATACCTCTAACACCATAGGGAATGCCAGTTCATATGTTCCAGGCAACAAGGTTGTTTGTACCATAGCCTACACTTTTCCCAGACTCTTTTCTTACTCTAGGACTCACTCAAAGCTAGATTTTCATAGCACCCAGTATATGGCTAGACCAATATTCTAATCAGGTGTGGAATATGCTGCCTCCGAAACCCAAAAAGACCTACAAGAAATTGTGCTTTTTTCTTCCTGGAGAGTGTGTATGGATTGACATGTGTTTCCCCCCCCAAAAAAATATGTATTGGAATATTAATATTTATACCTATGGATGTAATTATGTTAATGAGGACATACTAGTGTATAGCATGTCCTAAACTTAACCATTCTGAGTTCAAAAGACCAGATTAGAAACAGAAACAGGCACATACAGGAGGAAGACAGATGCTATCTTACAACTGCAGAGGCAAATTGTTCTGGTTACCTAGTGCCACTCCGACAGGAATACTTACTACAAATGGGATGGCCTTAACAAACAGGAGTCTATTCTTACAATTTGGAGGTTTTAAGTCCAAGTTCAAAGTGCCAGGCTCTAGGGGCTGTGTGAAAGCCCCTCAACCTTGGGCTTCAGCTTTGCCTCTTGCTCCCGGCCCACTGAAGCTAGAGGCATTTCTTCACTCAGACAGCTGCTAGCTGCTGAGTCTAACAAGCCCAAGGTCGACAAATAAAATGGTACAGTCCTGATGTTACTAAACCACATGGTAGGCCATTAATTCAAGTCCATTGTAAGTCCCAAGATTGGCAGAGCATGGCAGGCTACTGAACAATGACACGGCTACATGCAGGGTCCAAGTGTGCCATAAACTAGAGACTCCCTAAGGCTTCTTAAATACAGGAAGCAGACCACATCCCAAAGGCAGCTACTCAGCTGCTTGTGGTAGATCCCACCATGGAGTTGATTGCCAGTATCATCATGGGAAATAACTGCCACCAGCTGCCCAGCCACTCAACCAGGCCCAGCCAAGTTGACATACATATTTAACTACCACACAGATGAATCTACATCTATTTTGAAGCTGAAATAGACAAGGAAGTATCTTCTTCTAGACCACACATTGAATTCAGACTACTAGCCAACTGAACTGTCAGAAAATAAATATCTGCTCTATAAAGCCACCCACTTGTAGTACTCCTGTAACAGCAGCACTAAGAAACAAAAGACAGAGGAGATGCAAGAGACAATAATGTGTCCTTTATTTTGAATTAGGTATCCTGGAATGACCCTGTCCACTGAAATTCTAAAATTTTTATTGATTTAGTAGACCTCTAATATTTTTTTAAAAAAAATTTGTTTATTATACAGAAAAAATGGCTTTTTTAGAGACTCATGATACTACCATCTCAATCAGGATTCAGATAGTTCCATTATCACGGAAAACTCCCTCCTAGTATTCTTCCAGAGGGAGCTCTGGTAGCGTAGTGCCTGTCTGGTCTGCTAACCAGACAGCTGGCGGTTCAAACCCACCAGCCACTCCTCAAAAGAAAGGTTGAGGAATCTACTTCTGTAGTGTTACCGCCTCAGAAATGCAAGGAGGGGTCACTATGAGTTCGATCTGACTTGACTCAATGGCAGTGAGTTTTTTTTTTTTGTTTGTTTGTTTTTTAGTATCATTCTATACTCACACTTGTGGTCTAAAGACTCTTCTCCTAACCCAAGTTCATAAAGATTTTTTCCTATGTTCCTTCCCTCTGATAGTACTATGTCTTACATTTACATCTAGGATCTATTTAAAATTCATTTTTTTATACAGAGTGAAGATTAGGTCAAGGTTTACTCTTTTCATAGAGATGATCAACTGTTCTGATATTATTTGTTAAAAAGCCTATTATTTTTCCTTTGAAACTCTTCTATATCTTTGTCAAAAATCAAATGGTTATATTTGTATATTCTATTTCTGAACTCTCTATTCTTTCTGATTGATCTATGTAGCTCTA
>NW_006922461.1:16002-19028 GCF_000298275.1 Orycteropus afer afer
AGTATATAAAATTAGTAAGAATACTACTATACTTATAAATCCACCACTTGATTGTCAGTTTTTGTCATAGTATGGTGGCTTGCATGTTGCTGTGATGCTAGAAACTATGCACTGGTATTTCAAATACCAGCAGAGTCAACCATGGTGGACAAATTTCAATGGAGTTTCCAGACTAAGACAGACTGGGGAGAAGGATGGGGCCATCAACTTCTTAATAAATTGGCCATTGAAAACCTTATGAATAGCAGTGAAACATCATCTCATGTATTCCTGGAAATCTTTATGCATGGCAGTGAAACATTGTCTGGTATAGTGTCAGAAGATGAGCCCGTCAGGTTGGAAGGTACTTAAAATGGCACGGGTAGAGCAAAGCTTCTGGACCTTCATTTGTTGATGTGGTAGGCCTCAAAATAAGAAATAGCTGCAAACATCCATTAATATATCAGAACGTGGAATATATGAAATATGAATCTGGGATAACTGGATGTTGTCAAAAATGAAATGGAATGCCTAAAGATCAGTACCCTAGACATTAGTGGGCTAAAATGGACTGGTATTGGACATTTTGATTCAGAAAATCACATGGTCTACTATGTCGGGAATGACAAATTAAAAAGGAATTGTGTTGCATTCATTGTCAAAAAAAACATTTCAAGATTTATCTTGAAGTACTGCTGTTGGTGATGGATAATATCCATACCCATACAAGGAAGACCAGTTAATTATTATTTAAATTTATTAACTATTATTCAGATTTATGCACCAACCACTAAAACCAAAAATGAAGAAATTGAAGACTTTTACCAACATTTGCAGTCTAAAATTGACCAAATATGCAATCAAGATGTATTGATAATTACTACTGATTGAAATGCAAAAGTTGGAAACAAAGAAATATTAGTAGTTGGAAAATATAGCCTTAGTGATGAGAATGATGCTGGAGATTGCATGATAGGTGGCACAGTGCCTAAGGCATTTGACTGCTAACCAGAAGCCTGGTAGTTCAAACCCACCAGCCACTCCGTGGAAGGAAGATTGGGCAATCTACTTCCGTAGAGATACTGCCTCAGAAAGCCAAGGAGGGGTCACTATGAGTCAAATCAATTTGACATCAGTGAGTTTGGTTTTTGGTTTTTATCAGCTTATTCAGTGCAAATACCTTTTTTTCAAAAACATAAATGGCAACTATACAAGTGGACCTTACCAGATAGAATACACAAGAATCACATCAACTATGTCTGTGGAAAAAGGTGACAGAATCTCAATATCATCTGTCAGAACAAGGCTAGGAGCTACCTGGAACAGATCATCAATTTCTCATATGTAAGTTCAAGTTGAAGCTGAAGAAAATTGAAACAAGTCCACATGAGCCAAAATACAGTCTTGATTATGTCCCACCTGAATTTGGAGACCCTCTGAAGAATAGATTTGACACATTGAACATGAAGAAAGCAAAAGGTCATTAAAAAGACAGGAAAGGAAGAAAAGACCAAAATGGATGTCAGAAAAGACTCTGAAACTTGCTCTTGAATGGACAGTACCTAAAGCAAATGGAAAAAAATGATGAAATAAAATAGTTGAACAGAAGATTTCAATGGGCAGCTCAAGAAGTCAAAGTAAAGTAGTATAATGAAATGTGAAAAGACCTGGAATTAGAAAAACAAAAGGGAAGAACACACTGAATTTCTCAAGCTGAAAGAACAGAAGGAAAAATTCAACCTTGGAGTTGCAATACTGAAGGATTCTGTGAGCAAAATGGTGAATGTTGCAGGAAGCCTTAAAAGAAGATAGAAGGTATACATAGAGTCACTGTACCAAAAGAATTGGTCAATGTCCAAACATCTCAGAAGGTAGCATATGATCAACAACTATGGTATTGAAAGAAGAAATCCAAGCTGCATTGATGGAATTGATGTAAAACAAAGTTCCTGGAATTGACAGAATATTCATAGAGATTTTTCAACAAAGGATGCAGTGCTAGACATGCTTGCTCCTTTATGCCAAGAAATTACAAAGACAGCTACTTGGCCAACTGACTGGAAAAGATCCTTATTTGTGCCTATTCCAAAGAAAGGTGATCCAACAGAATGGGGAAATTGTTAAACAATATCATTAATATCACACACAAATAAAATTTTGCTAAAGATAACTAAAAAAATGGTTGCAGCAGTACAGAGAACTGCCAGAAATTCAGGCTGGATTCAGAAGAGAAAGTGGAATAAGGAATACCATTGCTGATGTCAGGTGGATCTTGGCTGAAAGCAAAGAATACCAGAAAGATGCTTCCCTGTGTTTCATTGACTAGGTGAAGGCATTTGACTGTGTCAATCATCGCAAAGAATGGGAATTCCAGAATACTTAATTCTGCTCATGAGGAACCTGTATGTAGACCAAAAGGCAGTCATTCAAAGGAATATTGAATGGTTTAAAATCAGGAAAGGTGTGCTCAGAGTTGTAGCCTTTCACCCTACATATTCAAAGTGTATGCTGAGCAAATAATCTGAGAAGCTGGACTATATAAAGAAGAATGAGGCATCAGGATTGGAGGAAGACTCATTAACAACCTGTGATATGCAAATGACACAACATTGTTTGCTGAAAGTGAAGATGACTTGAAGCACTTACTGGTGAAGATCAAAGACTATAGCCTTCAGTATGGATTACACCACACAATAAAGAAAACAAAAGTCCTAACACCTGGACCAGTAAGCAACATAATGATAAATGGAAAAAAAGATTGAAGTTGTCAGGGATTTCATTTACCTTGGATCCACAATCAAAGCACATGGAAGCAGTAGTCAAGAAATTAGATATATATTGTACTGGTCAGAGTTCCTTCAAAAAACCTCTTTAAAGTATTAAAGAGCAAAGATGTTACTTTGAAGAATAAGGTGCACCTGCCCCAAGCCATGGTATTTTCAACAATTTCATATGCATGTAAAAGCTGGACAGTAAATAAGGAATAAGGAAGAAGTGATGCACTTAAAATATGGTGTTGGCAAAGAATACTGAAAATACAATGGACT
>NW_006922461.1:19804-21490 GCF_000298275.1 Orycteropus afer afer
ATTCTAGGCATTAGTGAGCTGAAATGGACTGGTTTGGGCCATTTTGAATCAGACAACCATATGATCTATTATGCTGGGAATGACTACTTGAAGAAGAATAGTATGGCATGCATCATTGCAAAGGATGTTTCAAGATCTGTCCCAAAGTACAATGCTGTCAGTGATAGAATAATTTCCATATACCTACAAGGAAGATGAGTTAATACTACTATTATTCAAATTTATGCACCAACTACCAAAGCCAACAATGAGGAAATTGAAGATTTTTATCAACTTCTGCAGTCTGAAATTGACTGAGCATGCAATCAAGACATGTTAATTATCACTGGTGACTGGAATGCAAAAGTTAGAAGCAAAGAAGAATCACCGGTAGTTGGAAAATTTGGCCTTGGTGACAAAAACAACGGAGGAGATTGCATGATACAATTTTGCAAGACCAATGACTTATTCATTGCAAATACCTTTTTTCAACAACACAAATTGTGGCTGTACACATGGACTTAGCTAGATGGAGTACACAGGAATCAGATTGACTACATCTGTGGCAAGAGACGATGGAAAAGCTCAGTATGTCCAGCTAAAACCAGGCCAGGAGCTGATTGTGGAACAATCAACTGCTCATATACAAGTTCAACTTGAAGTTGAAGACAATTAAAACAAGTCCACAAGAGCCGAAATATGATCTTCAATATATCCTTCCTCAATTTAGAGATCATCTAAACAATAGATTCGATACATTGAACCCCAATGACTAAAAAACAGAGAAATTGTGAGATGACATCAAGAACATCATCCGTGAAGAAAGCAAAAGGTCATTAGAAATATGAGAAAGCAAGGAAAGACCAAAATGGATGTCAGAAGAGACTCTGAAACTTGGCCCTGAGTGAAGAGTAACTAAAGCAAAAGGAAGAAATGGCAAGATAAAAGAGCTGAACAGAAGATTTCAAAGAGCAGCTCAAGCAGACAAAGCCAATTGCTATAATGAAATGTGCAAAGACCTGGAATTAGAAAAACAAAAGGGAAGAACATGCTCAGCATTTCTCAGTCAAGGTGAAAGAACTGAGGAAAAAATTTAAGCCTCAAGTTGCAATATTGAAAGACTCTATGGGCAAAATATTGAATGATGCAGGAAGCATCAAAAGAAGATGGAAGGAATACACAGGGTCACTGTATCAAAAAGAACTGGTCAAGCTTCATCCATTTCAGGAGGTGGCATATGTTCAAGAACCAATGGCACTGAAGGAAGAAGTTGAAGCTGCACTAAAGGAATTGGTAAGAAACAAGGTTCCAGGAATTGATGGAATCCCGATTGAGATGTTCCAACAAATGGATGTCTCACTGGAGGCATTCACTCAGCTATGCCAAGAGATTTGGAAGACAGCTAGCTACCTGGCCAACTGACTGGAAGAGATCCATATTTGTACACATTCCAAAGAAAGTCAAACTCACAGAATGTGGAAATTATTGAACAATATCATTAGTATGACATGCAAGTAAAATCTTGCTGAAGATAATTCAAAAACGGTTGCAGCAGTATATTGACAGAGAACTTCCAGAAATGCAAGCTGGATTCAGAAGGACATGGAAAAAGGGATATCATAGCTGATGTCAGATAGATCTTGGCTCAAAGCAAAGAATACCAGAAAGATGTTTACTTGTGTTTTATTGACTATGCAAAAGCATTTG
>NW_006922461.1:22725-23232 GCF_000298275.1 Orycteropus afer afer
GCTAACCAGAAGGCTGGCAGTTCAAACCCACTAGCCACTCCTTGGAAGGAAGGTTGGGCAATCTACTTCCGTAGTGATACTACCTCAGAAACCCAAGGAGGGGTCGCTATGAGTTGAGTCCGACTCCACCGCATGTAACAGGAACAACAAACTATAAGGGAATAAATCCCTGTTTTTTAAAGCCACCCATCTGTGGTATTTCTGTTAGAGGGGCAAACGAGGGCCAAACAGTTGGTAAAGCAGAGGATCAGTGAAAAAGGGGAAGACCCTCACTGAGATGGATTGACTTAGTTAGTGATTTTGACAATGCTCTCAAGCACAGCAAGGATTATAAAGATGGCACAAGACCATGTAGTGTTTCGTTGTGTTGGACATAGGGTTACTATGTGTTCTGGTTGCCTAGTACCACACTGACAATAATATACCACAAATGGGATGGCTTGAACAAACAGGAGTTTATTCTCTTACAGTTCAGGAGGCTAGGAGTCCAAGTTCAAAGTGCCAGGC
>NW_006922461.1:24187-28300 GCF_000298275.1 Orycteropus afer afer
ACTTCCGTAGTGATACTGCCTCGGAAACCCAAGGAGGGATCGCTATGAGTCGGGGCCGACTCGACGGCACATAACAACAACAACAACAACAACATTGCAATTATCTATAGATTAATTTGGGAGAATTGACATATCTACTATGAAGAGTATTACAATCTATAAATGCAGTGTATGTTTCCATTTATTTGGGTCTTCTTTGATTTCTCTCATCAGAGATGAGATCCTATACACAGTTTGTTAGATTTATACTTAAGTATTTCATTTGTGTTGGAGCTTTGGTAAATGGTATTTTTTTGTGTTTCCAGTTGTACTTTAGTACTATACAGAAGTGCAATTCATTTTTGTGTGTTGACCTTGTATATTGCAACTTTGATAAACTCACTTGTTTGTTCTAGGATCTTTGTTGCAGATTCCTTGTCAAGATTCTCTGGCAACACAATTATGTGTCTATATCTATGAATAGGAACAATTTTATTTCTTTTCAACCCATATGTCCTTTCTTTCCTTATTGCAATGGTTAAATCTTCCAGTACAATTTTGAAAAAGAATAGTGATGGTGGATATCTTTGCATTGTTCCCTATCTTTGGGAAGAGCATTCAGTCTTTCATAATTAAGTATGATGTTAGTGGTAGGTTTTGTGTGGATATCCTTTATCAAGTTGGAAAAGTTCACTTCTATTCCTATTTTGCTAAGACTATTCATAATGAACAGATGTTACACTTTGCAAATGCTTTCTCTGAATCTGTTGATATGATCTTGTGGCTTTTTCTTCTTTAGATTGTTAACATAATGAGTTACATTGCTTGGTTTTCCCATATTAGACAAAGTTTGCATTCTCAGGATATACTCCACTTAATTATGGTATATTGCTCTTTTTATATTTTGCTAGATTTGATTTTCTGGTATTTTATTAAGTAGTTCTATACCTATGTTCATGAAGGTCTGTACGTTCATTTTTTTTTTTTCCATTACACTATCTTTGTCTGATTTTGAAGATGCTCTGGTGTTATAGTGGGTAAGACATTTAGATGATAGCCAGAAGATTGGTGGTTCAAACCCACCTCCTCTGTGGGAGGAAGATGAGGCACTATACATCCACAAAGATTTACAGCCTTGGAAACCTAATGGGGGTCACTAAGAGTTGGAATTGACTCGGTGGCAGTGGGTTTGCCTAAGGCATTTGACAGTTAACCAGAAGGTTGGTACTTAAAACCCACCAGCTACTCCTCAGATGGAAGATTGGGCAATCTACTTCTGTAGTGACACTGCCTTAGAGACCCAAGGAGGGGTCTCCATGAGCCAGATCTGATTCAACGGCAATGTGTTGCGTTCCTTGTTTTTGTTGTTGGTTTTATGGGGGTTTGGTCTGATTTTGGTATCAAGGTAGTGCTGATTGCATGAAATGAGTTGAAAAGCATTCCTTCCTCTTCCATTTTTCTGGAAGAGACTGTGTAGAATTGGTGCTATGCATTTTTAAAAATGTTTGGTAGAATTTACCAGTGAAACTCTCTGTATCTGGCAATTTCTTTTTTGGAGAATTCTTAACTGTGAATTTAATTTCTTTCATAGTTATAGGGCTATTAAGTTTATCTATTTCATCTTGGGTGAATTTTAGTAGTGTGTGGTTTTTGAGGAATTGGTCCACTTCATCTATGTTGTCAAATGTACATACATTGAGTTATTCCTAGTATTTCTTTGTTATCATTTTAATGCCTGCAGGTCTATAGTGATATCCAGCCTTTCACTCCTGATAGGGATAATGTATGTCTTTTACCTTTTACTCTTTGTCAGTTTTACCAGATGTTTATTCATTTTTTTTTTTTTTTATGTTTTCAAAGAGCCAGCTTTTGGTTTCATTGATTTTTCTCTATTGTTTGTTGTTGTTTTGTTTTGTTTTCAATTCTGTTGATCTCTGCACTTATTGTCATTACTTTCATCCTTCTACTTGATTTGGAGGTGTGTGGCCCATCTTGCAGCAGACTTCATCCATTCTGAGTGTGAAGTGATTTGGTGAACATATGAAATAGACTTGAACAAATTTATTTATATTGGGGCTAGACAAATAAATCCTGGGAAGAAAATTTAAGCTGGGTTCATGATGGTCTGAGCACCTATTAATGCAGCACCCAGACAATCCATCCCTTCAGTCAATGACTCTTTTCTTCTTATTTTTAATTTTTTGAACACCTACTGTTTGCCAGGCACTGTGCTAGGCACTCCAGGGGCAAGGTTAAACAAAGTCTCCAATAAAAAAAATCTCCAATAAAACCCAAGGAGGGGTTGCCATGAGCCAGATATGACTCAACAGCAGTGGGTGGGTTATAACAATAGTCATATATAACATATATATGTATGTGTGTGTGTGTGTGTATAAAACATATATTCATAAGTATTACTGTTGTTAGGTGCTGTTGAGTTGGCTCCGACTTGTAGTGTGGTGGTTAAATTTGTGTGTCAACTTGGCTGGAGGTGGGTCAAGAAGGAAAAATAATTGTGAAACTATTTCTAACAGAGGAAAAGGCTGAAGAAATCTCTATGCTTGGATTGAAGGAAGAGATCAACTTGAAAGAGGTCAGAAAGCCCTGGAAGAGGCTGCTTCTGAAAAATAAAAATAGCAGAATGCTGCATGGATTTAAAAGTGCTGAGAAGCTGGTGAAGAGATTGAAGTTGAATTAGTGATTTAAAAAAAAAAAAAAAAAACACAGAAAACCACACAAATAGAAAAATCAAGATAATTCATCCATGTAGGACAATGGGTTGAACAAGAAAGGTAAAGTTTACCATAATAGGAGTCAGAAAACTACATCCCACAGACCAAAATTGTTCTGCCTCCCTATTTTTCTAAGGCTCTACAAGTCTCAAGAAGGGTTTAAAATTTTTAATTGCTGGAAAATAAATCAAAAGATGACTATTTCATGGCACATGAAAATGATATTAAATTAAAATGTTAATTTCCATAAATAAAATTTTATAGGGGGCAGTGGTGGTTCAGTGGTAGAATTGTCCACTTCCATGTGGGAGATCTGAATTGAATTCCTGGCCCATGCACCTCATGAGCAGCCACCACCTGTCTGTCATTGGAGGCTTGTTGTGTTGCTATGATGCTGAACAGGTTTCAGCAAAGCTTCCAGACTAAGACAGACTAGGAAGAAAAGCTCTGTAATCTCTTTCCAAAAATCAGCCAATGAAAACTCTATGGATCACAAAGGTCCTATCTGTAACCAATCATGGAGATGGACAGGACTGGGTAGAGTGTTTTCTTCCATTGTACATGGGGTCACCATAATATTGGAACATAGACACATTTATTCATTTATTTGCTACTTATGACTGCTGTCACTGGACAGGCAGAACTGAGTAGTTATAAAAAAGACCATATTGCCTGTGTCGAGGAAAGAAATGCAAGATCAGACGTTAGTAAAGAAACTGCTGTAAGGGGAACTATCACAATAGGAAGGAGCCCTTGTGGTGCAGTGGTTAAAGTGCCCAGCTGCTAACCAAAAGGTCCATGGTTCAAACCCACCAGTCACTCTGCAAGAGAAAGATGTTTCAATCTGCTTCATAAAGGTTTAGTGTTGGAAACCCTATGGGGCAGTTCTACTCTGTCTTATAGGATCGTTATGAGTTGGAATCAACTTGATAGCAGTAGGTTTCACTTTGAGTATTGCAATGGGGGAGGGCAACAATTGCAATAGAAGATGCTCAAAATCTGAGTCAGAAACATCTTAGGAAAGGAGTGGGCAAGCAAAGCTTTTCTATGTGGGGATCATGGTGTATGTGGCTGGAGAATGAGTAAAGGAGTTGCTAAAAAATTGCTGTAGAGTCTTTTTTGTCTTTTTTTTATTGATTTTATTGAAATATAATTTATATACAGTGAAATACATAAAACTAAAGTAGCATGGCTCAATGCATTTTTTTTTTCAGTGTTCCCTCCCTTCCCCTTCCACTCCTGGCAACCAACAAAGAAAGTTTCCCTCCATATATAAACCTTTCCTTGACCCTCCACAACAACGAACTAATACTATATTTGTCCTTCTGTGATTGACTTATTTCACTCAGCATAATGTCCTCCAAGTTCATACATATTATGCAGTGTTTTGCAGACTCTACGT
>NW_006922461.1:29730-31132 GCF_000298275.1 Orycteropus afer afer
ATTTTTCCACTAGTTGGTGCCTAATCCACTTCTGTAAAGTTCCTTTCAAAGCTCAGGACTCCAGGATTATCTTCTGTATCTTTGTCAATTGGTTTTTCTTTTCTTTGTTGAAGAGAGTGTGTGTTGCTTGTCTGCCTATTCCTCCATCTTACTGGAAGTCCTAAAAACTGCTGTAGACTCTTGAAACTTAACAAAATGCATCAAACATTCCAATAAGAGGAAAGAACTGTTTCTTTGTGGTCTGGGTTAGAGGTCTGGGACTGAGATGGAGAATAGTGCAAGAGGTTCACATGAAATTCAGGAACTAGTTGTCCTATACAAATCAACCTAAAGTTATGGCTACTATAAAGTTTATGAGCCTTGTAATATGCAAAGCCTAAACTATTTACTATCTGACCTTTTAGAGAAAAAGTTTGTCCATCCCTGTCCTAGAGTACTCTATGATTGTGTTCTGAGTAGAAATTACATAGTCACACTAGGTAAACCCATTATGACTGAACTGTGATACAATTGTTTTGGGACAATGGAGTCTGGGAGTATGAATGAGGGTGGTCCTTGCTGGTGTTTCTGGGGGTTGTTGTGAAAGAGGGCTAGATTCCTTTCTTCCATAGTGGAATTCAGTAGATGTCACTTAATCTTGAAAATCGAAAGTGTTCACCACTGTCACATTAAGAGAGACACAGCGGTCAATAACAAAGAAGTATAAAGGCTCTTCTGAAAAAGATGACTTGGACTCTTTTTTGATAGTAAACTTTATTGAAACGTTTGCCTCTTTAAACTAGGTGCATGTACAATTTTGAGCAAAACACAAATTATATTAAAAAATAGAGCTTCTAATACACCTACACCAGTGGATGCTTTAGTCTCATTGGACTCCTGGCATGAGTGTTCAAGCTTGTTCACATAATTCAATGACTCATCTGGGCAGGAGAGTCACTACTTATCCTGAGTGTCTGATTCATATCTGAATAGAGACAGTATGAAGAAGTTTGGCCTGCACTGAGCCCAGCCCAAGTTCCCAGATATCCCATATTAGTTCTGGCTCTGCTCACAATGCCATGTACCTCCCATCTCCTTCCTTAATCATTAATGTTCAATGCCAAACTCTTTTCAGTTCTTAGGGATTTGGTGTTTGGGTTGTGACCTCTCAGTTTGTAACTTGGCCTTTCTCTGTCCCAGCCATACAGGATACACACTCACCCCAGTTCATCACCCTGGGACCCCTTTCTCAAGCACAGGATTCTCACACTAGGGCATCCAGTGATCAGAGGTATCGTTATGTCATGTATGTAGCCTCTTTTACCTTCCCAAAGAAGCCATTGGGAGCTCTGGTAGCATAGTGCCTAAGGCACTTGACTGCTAACCAGAAGGCTGGCAGTTCAAACCCACTAGCCACTCCTCA
>NW_006922461.1:32049-33452 GCF_000298275.1 Orycteropus afer afer
ACGTCTCAAAGAATTGGCCAGTAAAAACCTTATGAATAGCAGTGAAACACTGTTTGATATATTACTGGAAAACTTAATGAATAGACTTGAAAAATTGTCCCATATAGTGCCAGAAGATGAGCCCCTCAGGTTGGAAGTCACTCAGAATATGACTGGGGAAGAGGTGTCTCCTCAAAGTAGAATTGATCTTAATGATGTAGATGGAGTAAAGCTTTTGGGACCTCCATTTGCTGATGTGCATGACTCAAAATGGGAAGAAAAAGCTGCAAGCAACCATTAACAATTGGAACATGGAATATACAAAGTATGAATCTAGGAAAATTGGAAGTTGTTAAAAATGAAATGGAACACATGAAGATCAGTATTCTAGGTATTAGTGAGCTGAAATGGACCGGTTTTGGCCATTTTGAATCAAACAACCAATGTACTATGCCAGGAATGACAAATCAAAGAGTAATGGCATGGTGTTCATCATCACAAAGAATGTTTCAAGATCTATCCTGCAGTACAATGCTGTCAGTGATAGAATAATATCCATACACCTACAAGGAAGACCTGTCAATACTACTATTATTCAAATTTATGCACCAACCCCCAAAGCCAAAGACTAGGAAACTGAAGATTTTTACCAACTTCTGCAGTCAGAAAATGACTGAACATGCAATCAAGATGTGTTGATTATCACTGGTGATTGGAATAAAAAAGTTGGAAACAAAGAAGAATCACCAGTAGCTGGAAAATATGGTCTTGGTGATAGAAACAACACTGGAGATCACATGATAGAATTTTGTAAGACCAACTACATATTCATTGCAAATACTTTTTTTCAACAACATAAATGGCAGTTACACATGTGGACTTTGCCAGATGGAATACATAGGAATCAGATCAACTACATCTGTGGAAAGAGCCAATGGAGAAGCTCAATATCTTCAGCCAAAACAAGGTCAGGAGCTGACTGTGTAATAGACCATTAATTTTTCTTATGCAAGTTTAAGTTGAGGTGGCCTTGGGGACCTCAAGAGTGGCAGGATATCCAGGTTAAAAGGGGTGGCAAGGCTAAGCTCCAAGCCCCCTAGAACCAGGAAAGGGAGGGACCAGGAGCATCCAGGGACCACAGAGTGGCAGGTTTCAGGTAAGAATTAGGTAAGAGGAGGGTGCAAAGGTTTCCAACAACTAAGGGAGACAAACTTATCTGTCAGTTTGTCATCCTGTGAGGCTTGTATGTTGCTGTGAGGCTTGAGGCTGTGCCACTGGTGTTTCAGACACCAGCAGAGTTGGCACATGGTGCACAGGATTCAATGCAGCCTACAGACTAAGACAGACTAGGAAGAAGGAGGAAGCCATCCACTTCTCAAAAATTGGCCAGGGAAAACCTTATGAATAGCAGAGAAACACTGTCT
>NW_006922461.1:35945-38572 GCF_000298275.1 Orycteropus afer afer
AAGGGACCATTCCCTGGAGAAGGATGTCATGCTTGGTAAGGTGGAGGGTTAATGAAAGAGGGGAAGGCCCTCAAAAAGGTGGATTGACACAGTGGTGGTGGCGATGGGCTCAAGTGTAGCAAGAATCATGGAGCTGGCTCAAGACCAGGCGGTGTTTCATTCTACTGTGCATAGAGTTGCTATGAGTCAGAGATGACTTGATGGCACTTAACAATAACAACAAGTTTAAGTTGAAGCGGAAGGCAATTAAAACAATGCATGAGGGCCAACATATGACCCTGGTTATATCCATCCTGAATTTAGCGATCATCTAAATAATAGATTTGAGACATTGAACACCAGTGACTGAAAACCAGATGAATTGTGGGATGATATCAAGAACATCACCCATGAAGAAAGCAAAACGTCATTAAAAAGACAGGAAAGGAAGAAAAGACCAAAATGGATGTCAAAAGAGACTCTGAAACTTGCCCTTGGACAGAGAGTAGCTAAAACAAATGGAAGAAATGACAAGATAAAAGAGCTGAATAGAAGATTTCAAAGAGCAGTCAATTGTTATAATGAAATGTGCAAAAACCTGGAGTTAGAAAACCAAAAGGGAAGAACACACTCAGCATTTCTCAAGCTGAAGGAAGTGAAAAAAAAATTAAGCCTTGAGTTTAAATAATGAAAGATTCTATGGGTAAAATAGTGAAAGATGCAAGAAACATCAAAAGAAGATGGAAGGAATACATAGAGTCACTGAACCAAAAAGAATTGGTCGATGTCCATCCATTTCAGGGGGTGGTATATGATGAAGAACCAATGGTATTGAAGGAAGAAATTGAAGCTTCACTGAAGGAATTGGCCAAGAACAAGCCTCCAGGAATTTACAGAATACCCACTGAGATGTTCCAACAAACAGATGCTGCACTTGAGGCACTCACTCACTTACGCCAAGAGGTTTGGAAGACAGCTACCTGGCCAACTGAGTGCAAAAGGTCCATATTGGTACCCATTCCAAAGAAAGGTGATCCCACAGAATGTGGAAATTATCAAACAATATCATTAATATCACATATAATTAAAATCTTGCTGAAGATAATTCAAAAATAGTTGCAGCAGTACATTGACACAGAGCTTCCAAAAGTGCAAGCTGGATTCAGAAGAGGACATGGAATGAAGGATATCATTGCTGATGTCAGATGGATGTTTGCTGAAAGCAAAGAATACTAAAAATATGTTTACTCATGTTTTGTTGACTACACAAAAGCATTCAGTTGTGTGGATCATACAAATTATGGATAATATTGAGAAGAATGGGAATTCCAAAACACTTAATTGTGCTCATGAGGAACCTATACATAGACCAGGAGGCTGTCATTCGAAAAGAGCAAGGGGATACTGCATGGCTTAAAATCAGGAAGAGAGTGTGTCAGGATTGTATCCTTTCACCACACTTTCTCGATCTGTATGCTGTGCAAATAATCTGAGAAGCTGGACTATATGAAGAAGAACATCACATCAGGATTGGAGGAAGACTTATGAACAACCTGTGATATGCACAAAACACAACTTTGTGTACTGAAAGAGAAGATGACTTGAAGCACTATTGGTGAAGATTAAAGACTACAGTCTACAGTATGGATTACATATCAACATAAAGAAAATGAAAATCCTCACAACTGGACCAATAAGCAGCATCACAATTAACGGATAGAAGTTTGAAGTTGTGAAAGATTTCATACTGCTTTGTTCCACCATCAACACCGTGAAAGCAGCAGTCAATAAATCAGACAATGTATTGCACTGGGCAAATCTGCTGCAAAAGGCTTCTTTAAAGTGCTGAAGAGCAAAGATGTCTGTTTGAAGACTAAGGTGGGCCTAACCAAAGCCATGGTATTTTCAATGTCCTCATATGCATGTGAGAGCTGGACAATGAATAAGGAAGACTGAAGAAGAGTTGATGCTTTTGAGTTGTGATGTTGGCAAAGAATACTGAAAGTTCTTTTTTTTTTTTTTCATTTCTGGTTCATTTATTTCTGTTCTGATCTTTATTATTTCCTTTCTTCTGAATACTGTAGGTTTCTTTAGTTGCTCTTTTTCTAATTGTTGGAGTTGTTGAATTAAAGTGTTGATTTTGAATCTTTCTTCTTTTTTGATGTGTGCACTTATTACTATAAATTGACCTTTGAGTACTGCTTTCACTTTGTCACAAAGGTTTTGGTAAGTTGTATTTTCATTCTCATTTCTTTCTAGCAATTTTTTATTTCACACTTTATTTCTTTAGTTACCCAGTAGTTTTTGAGCACTGTATTATTATTATTATTTTATTGTGATATGGGTGAAGGTTTACAGAGCAAATTCACTTTCTATACAGCAGTTCACATACACTTTGTCTCATGACATTGACCACAGTTTACCACAATGCAACAGCTCCACTCCCACCTCCTCCCCATAGTTACCTCTTCCCTGTGTCTATCCCTCCATGCACTACTGCCTCCTGAGCTGTCTCCCTGTGCATAAGCAGTCCTTCTTTCTCCCATGATTGTTATCTCCAAGGAGTGTATCTACTTGAGGTAAATACTCAACTCATATGCCTGTGTTTTGTTTGGCTGGAAACCACAGGTGTAGGTTCAATTCCAGAC
>NW_006922461.1:41075-48837 GCF_000298275.1 Orycteropus afer afer
TAGAGGAATCCAACTGATTTTTGGATATTGATCTTATATCCTGCCACAATGCTAAATCTCTCAATTAGTTCCAGTAGATTTTTGACTGAGTCTCTAGGGTTTTCTAGGTATAGCATGAGCAGAGTATTATTCAGTTTCCACATATTTGATTTTTTCCTGGGTCCTCCTATTATTGATTTCTAATTTTATAGCATTGTGATACAAAGAGATGCTTTGTCGTGTTGCAATATTTTCTACTATCTTGTCCTGTTTTTTATTTATTTTGTTTGTTTGTTTGTTTGATTTTAAGTTGGCTGTTGTTTCCCAAACATTTTGAAGTTGTTGTATTTATTTGCTCGTTATGTCCTGATATGTTTCACCCTAGTTGTGTGTCTTACTTTGTTTTAATATATCTGAAAGTGTGGAATAAATATATTTCTTTGGTTGTTATCTTGGCTGTACTCAGTTGTTCTCCAGCTTTCTCTGTGTTGGAGTCACTAGTGGAGATGTGGGTGCAGCTCTCTGTTCATCATGAAGAGGAGTTGCAGTTGAGATGATCAAGTGCTGTCCACTCTCTGTCATTGATCCTGTGGTGCAGGAATTATTGGTGTTACTCCTCTGTTGGCTGAGGTGATCAGTGTAGTAGTCACGTCTGACTAGTGGATGTTTAATGTTTCTCTCTTTGAATGAGGCATGGAAAAATTAAAAAAAAAAAAAAAGAGCCAAGGAGAAGAAGGAGAGATGAATAAAAAATAGATGCTATGAAATAGAGTAAAAGGGAAAACAACATAAGAGAAAGAAAGAAAATAAAAGTAGGCAGGTGAGAGGGATGAAGGTTTGGTAAAAATGAAAGAAGACACAGAGATAAAGGGGTAAATGATCAGATGGATAGGAAGAAATACTGAGTAAGAGGAAAATAGAAAAATGAAGAAAGGATAAGGTATTGGAGGAGGGATTTTTCTAGTTATGTTCAGTCAGAGGCCCTGGGAGCTGGCTGTTACGGCAGAATCTGCTCATTCACTGGAGCACCTGCATAGGCAAAAGGAGATTGGTGCAAGAAGTGACCTCCAGGGAAGAAAGCTAATGCTTGTTTTTTGTGCTTAGTGTGAGATAATTCAGCCAGTGATGCAGGCATGGAAAGGGACAGCTGTATCCCCTGGTTCTGTTTGGAGTAGTTTGCTGATGGTGGTGTTCAGTCATCAATCAAAGCCCTGCAGTTAAAACCTGTCAGCTGCCCCAAAGGAGAAATGACACCCCTCCTCCTCATGTATCCACAAGTCCCAAAATCCCAGACCTCAGTTCCACTTTGTGCTAAAAGGTGTTGTTAAGAGTTGGACTTGGGCCCATAGTTGTGGGTCCAATTTTGGGTCTTATTTACTTGGAGAGAGTTTCTCTTCCCTTTTCCTTACTCCCTCCTGGACTCCATTGCAGCTTAAGCTATGTGGAGGCCTGATCCATTCCCCAGCATGATCTTTGTGGACAAAAGTGGCTTTAGCTCAACTTGAAATATTTCCACTGCATTTACTCTGTGTCTTTAATGCCTGTGGGTTACGTGAAGTTTTTTTCCTCTCCTCCTCCTTGACCACCTTTTTATTTCTAATGACTTCTCTTTGGCTCTGCTGACTGGGTGGGTTTTTCATTTTTCCCAGTCACTTAACCTGCTCCACTTTCCCATCTTCACTGGATCTAATACTTTATCTTCTCAATAGATGTTCATAACTTCAAGGATCATTATTTGTATCTATTTTACTGAGTGTTTCAAAATTTCTGTTGAAAGAAGGATCTGGTGTGCAGTCTGTTAGTAGGATGCTATCTTAACTCTCCTCCACGTTCTGATTATTAGTGGATATTTGCAGTTGTTTCTTTTTTCAGTCATGTTGCATCAGGAAATAGAGGTCCCAAAAGTTTTCCTTCATCCACCTCATTAAGATCGACTCTACTTTGAAGAGGCACCTCTTCCCCAGTCACATTTTGAGTGTTTCCAACTTGAAGGGCTCATCTTCTGGCACTATATCAGACATGTTTGAGGGCTATTCATCAAGTTTTCCAGTAATATATCAGACAGTGTTCAATGCTATTCGTAAGGTTTTGAGAAGTGGATGACCCCTGCCTTCTTCTGAGGCTTTTGTTGTCTGGAAGTTCTGCTGAAACCTATCAACCATGGGTGACCCTCCTGGTATATGAAATACTGGTGGCATAGCCTCCAGCCTCACAGGAACATGCAAACCATCACAGTACAACAAACTGATTGACAAGTGGTGGTTGCAACACTCATCGTCATTGCAGATGATATGATACTATATATAGAATCCCAGAGACTGAGGAAGAAAATTACTGGAATTAAATGAAAGATTCAGCAAATTGACAGAGTACAAGATCAACATACAAACACCAGTCAGAAATCTGAAAATTAGCACACCTTCTCATCAAAATAAAAAAGAAGAAAATCATTAAAACAATAACAATGAGGGCAATGATAAGAAAATTCATAAACAAAATGAACTGAGTGCAGAAAAAGATATTGAACAAAGAAACCCTCAACAGCACACACACAAAAAGCAAATTGACAGCAGTAAATTCATACCTATCGATAATTACAGTGAACATATATGGTTTAAATGCACCAGTCAAAAGAAAAGGGTGACAGAATGGATAAGAAAACATGATCTATCTATATGCTCTCTACAAGAGACACACCTTAGACACAATGACAAAAATAAGGTAGAAATCAAAGGGTAGAAAAATATATAGCAAATAAAGAGTAACCAAAAAGAGAAGTAGTGACAACATTAATTTCTGATAAAATTATAAAATAGATTTTAAGGCAAAAACTAGTAAAAGAGACAAAGAAGGACATTATACAACGATTCAAGAGTCAAACATGAGGACATAACCATAATAAAGATCTATGCTCCCAATGAAAGAGCTCCAATATATATAAAGCAAACATTAACAGAATTGAAAAGAAAAATAGACAATTCCATATAGGAGTAGGAGATTTTAAGCACCATCTTTGATGAAAGACAGAACTACTAAAAACAAACTCAACAAAGATACAACACAATTAATCAACTAGTCCTCACAGACATATACAGAACACTCCACTGAACTACAGCACAATATACATGCTTTTCCAGTGGAAATGGAACATTGTTCAGAATTGACCACATGTTAGGCCACAAAACAAGCATCAATAAATTAAAAACATCAAAATAGTACAAAGCATCTTCTCAGATCACAATGCTATAAGATTAGAAATCAACAATAGGAAGTGAAAGGAAAAAAAAGCCAACACATAGAAACTGAATAATACCCTCTTTAAAAACCACCAGGCAATAGAAGAAATAAAAAAATGAAGTAAAAAAATTCCTTGAATCAAATAAGAATGAAAATATAACATACCAAAATCTTTGGGACACAGTAAAAGCAGTGTTCAGATGGTAATTTATAGCAATAAATGTACACATCAAAACAAAGAAAGAAACAAAACCAACACCTTAATCTAACGTCTTCAACAATTAGAAAAAGAGTGGCAAAAAAAGCCTACAATGACAAGAAGAAAACAAATAATAAAAATTTCAAAAAGAAATAAATGAAACAGAAAAACAATAGAGTATCCACAAGATCATAAATTGGTTCTTTGAAAGGATTAATAAGATTGGCAAACTTCTGGCAAATTAGCAAAGGATATAACAGAATATGTATGAAGAACTGTAATCCAACAAATTTTGAAACTCAGAATTAATGGACAAATTTCAAGAAACACACTACCTACCAAAACTAACATCATCTGAAGTAGAAAAAGAGAACTGATCCATCACAGAAGAAGAAATTGAACAGGTCAAAACAACAACAACAACAAAAAAAAAAACTCCCAATAATAACAAAAAAAAAGTCCTGATACAACTTCTGGCAAGATGGCAGAATAAGCAGCCAAAAGCTATACATACCCTCTACAACAAAGAAATGAGAAACCAACTAAAACAGATGCAGATGATAATCCTGGAACTCCGAGCTTCAAAGGGAAGGATAAAGAAGTGCATTAAATACCAACTAATAGAAGAATTTGAATGAAAACTGTGAATAAGGAGACAAATGGAGCTGTGGACTGTTGGCTATCCTGACAGTGCATCCATTTTGAATATTTGAATGCAGCATTCTGATCTGAGTAGCAACCTGATAATCAGATCCATTTGTCAAGGACTGTATGGCAACCACACTGGTGGCTGATGACCAGAAAGGCGTTATCTTCCACCTTTTTTTCCCTTGTACCCCATACCCTCTTGGTGAATGAGGTATAGCCAGCCCCCACCCCATCCACTTTTTTGATCTGCAGGAAATCCACCCTGGACCAGGTCCCTGCATCCAGCTGCCTACTGGGCAGGCAGGAATTGGTCCCAAGACTAGGCACCTAGTTCCCAGTCACCTTTTAGGCTAGTAGGAACCTCTCCTAGACCAGGTACCTTACTCACAGCTAGCTTCTGGAACAGCAGGATTTTTTTTCCCTCGGAATGGAACCCTGCACCAAGTTACCTTTTGAGAGAGCTGGGTCTCTGAGGCTGTAAATCTTTACTGAAGTAAATCGCCCTACCTTCCTTCTATGGAGCAGTTGATGGGTTTGAACTGCTGACTTCTGGTTAACAGCCAAATGCCTTATTTGCTATGCCACCAGAGCTCCTTAAGTATGATGTAGCCATGGGATTTTCAGATACTATTTATCAGGTTGAGGACACGCCCTTCTATTTGTAATTTTTTGAGGGTTTTAATTATGAAAGGAATCAGATTTTTGTTAAATGTTTTTTTCTGTGTACATTGAGATGACTATGTTTTTTTTCACTCTATTAATATAGTGTATTACACTCACTGGTATTTGTATGTTGAACCAATCTTGCATTCCTGGAAAAAAACTCCATGCTTCTCTAATATATACTCCTTTTTCTTATTATTTTTTTATATATTTACATTTTAAGAGCTTGTTTTACATTCACACTACATGTACATTTAGTTTCATCCCCCATTTACCATGTCCAACCCTAACCCAGTCTCCCACTCCCCATCCTGTAATCCTCCCCCTGTGCCCCTCATATTTATGCGTTCCTGTTAGTCCTGCATTTCCTTAATTTGAATGTTGGTCCTCTGGTGTCTCATGGTCTATTGCACTAAGGGATATATTACCATAGAGTATGTGGGTACGTCATCCTGAGTTGAGTGGTCTATATGTACATCTTGTTAACAATTGGGCTGACAGCCAGCCCTTGCGGGTACATTTTATTCCAGGTGCAGAATGTATTTCAGGGCCATAGTATTGGGGGTCTCACCAGATTTCATCTGACCAAGTAATTCTGGTCATTACTGAGTTTTTGGATTTTGTTCCACGTTTTCCCTCTCTCCAGCTTTGATCCTTTCCTGAGTGGTTGGCATTGGTAGCTGGGCACCATCTAGTTTTTCTGGTCTCAAGGGCCATCATGTACTAGGGCTGATTGCTTCCAAATGCCCTTTTCGTTTGTTTGTTTTTTTGCGTTCTTCTTCACTTCTGACACTAGGAGACTGTTAGCTGCACCTTAGATGGACTCTTGAAAGCTTTTAAGACCCCAGTTGCTACTCACCAATGTAGGATGTGGAGCAAGGCTTTTGTGTATTTTGATGTGCCACTTGAGTCTGGTGTCCCCTAGTACTGTGGTCCTGAGACAGTAGATCTATTGGATATCTCTCCCATAGAGTCCGGTTATCTGTGAGGGATTACTCTCTGTCTGTCTTCTATTGTTTCTGTAAGGACTACAAGTATTTTGTATCACTGGTGTCTGTGTAAGATTAGCCTCAGCTGAATCTATCCTTGGTCTAGAGTATACTTCTGTTCACTGACCCCATCTGACCATCTCAGGTGTTTATGTGCTTATCTGTAGCCTGGTGTTTGGTGTTAATGGCAATGCAGTATTGTGGACACATTGATTGGTATTAGCATCTGTCGTCTATCTCTTATGTGCACAATTCAGTATCCTCCCATTTCCTAATATTATCATGGTGATCACAGATCCCTCCCGTATATTCCTCCCCCTACCCACGTCAGCGCGTAGGCCCCAACTAGCCCGAAATTAACCCCTCTCCTTCCCTCCCCATCCCCATAACCTACTAGGTGAGTTCCCTTTCCCAAGAAAACCCTTCATTGTCTTCTTACAGTAATGGGTTCATACAGTACTTATCTTTCTGTGATTGACTTATTTCACTCAGCATGATGTCCTCCAGGTTCATCCACATTGTAAGATGATTTGCATATCCCACATTGCTCTTTAATGTGGCATAGTATTCCATTGTGTGGATATACCATAATTTGGTTATCCACTCATCCATTGATGGGCATTTAGGTTGTTTCCATCTCTTTGCTATGGTGAATTGTGCTGCCATGAAGATAGGAGTACATGTGTCTGTTCGTGCGCTCTCACCTCTTTAGAATATATTCTTAATAGTGGAATTGCTGGGTCAAAAGGTACTTCTATTTTCAGTTTTTTCAGGAAACACCATACCATTTGCCACAGTGGTTGTACCATTTTACAATCCCACCAGCAGTGCACAAGAGTTCCAATCACTCACCAACCTCGCCAACATTTGTTATTTTCTCACCTGTCCAACTTTGCTATTATTGCTGGGGTGAGATGATATCAATGGGTCTTGTTTTCTTATCCAGTCTGACACTCTCTTTCTCTTGATTTAGTCCATTCACATTGAGTGTATTTAGTGAGAGGTATGAATTGATTGCTGTCATTCTATTGTGCTTGTTTGTCATGTTGTTGGTGTTTCCTTGGTCCATATACTTTTCTGTGCTGAGTTCGGTTTGTTGGCTAATGCTTTCTTCCTTTTCTTCTTTATTTTTGGTTTTGTGCTTTTTAACTCATATGTTTTCCTTCCTTCTGGATTTGCTTAAGGGGGATTGTTACTTTTCTCTGTGGTTACCTTGGAATATATTCTTGTCTCTATATTTTTAGAACAGTGCATACTGCAAAGACATTGTCCTGTTTTCCTCTCCATTTGGAAGTTTGTACCTTGAAGTTTTATTCCCTCTGATAGGTTACTTGCTGTTGTTGTGTGCTGATTGACTTTCTTGGTTTTTAGAGTACAATGTTTTATGGTCTTATTTTGAGTTTCCATTTCTGATTTTATTTTAGTGTTGATGTCACATGTCCTGATTTTGTTGATCTCTGTTGTGGGCTCTCTATTGGAAGAACTTCCTTAAGCATTTCTTGTAGGATTGGTCTGGTTTTCACAAAATCCCTTAATTTCTGTTCGTCTGAGAATGCCTTGATTTTGCCCTCATATTTGACGGATAATTTGGCTGAATATAAGATTCTTGGTTGCAAGTTCTTTTCCTTCAGTGTTTTATATATGCCATCCCATTGCCTTCTTGCCTGCATGGTTTCTGCTGAGTAATTGGAGCTTAGCCTAACTGTTTGGTTATTATAAGTAATTCTTCTTTTGTCCCAGGCAGTTCTCAAAATTTTTTCTTTGTCTTTGTTTTTGGAGAGTTTGATTATAATATGCCTTGATGTTTTTCTCTTGGGACTATCCTGTGTGGGGTTCTATGAGCTTCCTGGACAAATATCTTTTCTTCTTTCATGATATGGGGGAAATTTTCTCTTAGCATGTCTTCCACAATTTTCTGAGTGTTTTTTTCTTGCCTCTTCTTGTTCTGGAATTCCAGTGAGTCTTATGTGGTTTCTTTTCATGTCATCTCATATAATTCTTAGGTTCTCTTCATTTCTCTTAACTCTTTGTTCTGCTTTTTCTTCAT
>NW_006922461.1:49234-52204 GCF_000298275.1 Orycteropus afer afer
GTTATGTATTGATTTCATTTGTCTTGGTTTTATGGTTTAATATTTTAAAAAGGCGAATCTGGTGTATTTTATTATTTTTTAGTTATCATTTCAGGTATTCTGCGTTGCTCTGCAGTTTTGTTTATGGTGGTGGAATCACTGTGCGGAACGTGGATATGGGTTTCTCTTTGTTGTAAAGAGGGTTTAGAGTTTGACCTGGGAGATTTTATGGTGGCTGAATGTGGTTTCTTCTATTGCATACGTGAAAATATTTGCAGAGAAGATGAGAGCAGAAGAAGGAAAACTGGCTGTTGCTAGGAGCAGTTTCTAGGGCTTTGAGAGGGCTCATAACAATGATGTCATACTGTTATTTACAGGCCCACAGCTCAATTTCAGCAAAGACTCCAGTTGTTATGGGGTAGCCTTTTTCCACCAGGCTCATACACATGCAAAATCCCCTCTCTCAAGGCCCCTCAGTGCCAAAATGCGGACCGAAGACAACTTCCGGGCTCTGCAATCTGCTGGGGGGGGGGGTTCTCTCTCTGGCCTCACCTGCTTGTGGCACTGGCCCAAACAGCCTAGACCTCGATCCACCTTGGGAGTTCTGCTTTAGGTCTACCCACCGGTGGGGCCAAAGATCTGCTCATTTTAAGCAGCGCTGGAGTCGGAAGAGTGCCTGCTAGTAATCTGTGGTCCCAATATTACTGATAAAGTCAAGCGCAAGCCTCTCAGTGACACTAAGCTGACCCAAGCCTACTCGGTGACCCACTGTGGGGGCACGTCCCCAGGCCTGCCTTCCTGTAACACCAGTGGACCCTCTGCTCGGGTTTCAGCGGTGCTGGACATGGCCATTTGCACCTAGCCAACCCAAGTTACCAATAAAATCAGATGCTGAAGGTAGATCTTTGGGGTGATTGCTGGTATGCTGGTGTGGTCACTGGTATGCTGGTGTGGTGTGTCTTCTCCCTTAACCCAGGGATGTCTCAGATGGCTGTTCTCGCCTGCTGGTCACTCTCCCAGGGAAGTCTCCAATGGAATTTCTCGATTGCCTGTCAGCGCTCTGCAGGATAGATCTTCTTCTTTTTTTTTTTTTTCGTGTACCTTTCTCCTCTCTAATTCTACTCCTGTGAGTTTGGTGCACTCTGACTCATTGAGCTGTTCAGAGCACCAGAATCCCTAATTCAAACTGCTGTACCTGGTTTATCAAGCACTAAGATGCTAGAAGGTGTTTACTGATGAGACTCCATGTTGAATCTGTATATTCCTTTTAATGGGCTGCTGGATTCAGTTTAAGGAGCTCTGGTGGTGTATAGGTTAAGGCATTTGGCTGCTAACCAAATAGTCTGGTGGTTGAACCTCACCAGCTGCTCCATGGAAGAAAGATGAGGCAATGTACTTCCATAAAGATTTACATCCTTGGAAACCCAATGAGGTATGGGGAATAGCTATGAGATGGAATTGACTCAATGGCAGTTAATTTGGCTTGGTTTAGTACTCAGTTTGTTAGTATTTTGTTGAGTGGTTTTGCATGTATTTTTCTAAAGGATATTGGTCTATAGTTTTTCTTTTGATGCTTTTATATGGCTTTGGTATCAGGATGATACTAGTTTCATAGAATGAGTTAAGAAATGTTCCCTCCTCTTCTACTTTTTGGAAGAGTATGAGAAGGATTCATGTTAATTCTTCTTTAAGCATTTGATAGCATTTACCAGTGACGTCTTCTGGACATGAGTTTCCTTTTTTGGAAGTTGTTTGTTTACTGACACAACCTCTTCTATTGTTACAGGTCTATTTAGATTTTCTGTTTTTTCTGGCAAAAGTTTTTGTAGCTTGTGTGTTCTTAGGCATTTGTCCATTTCATCTAGGTTATTTAATATACTGGAATACAATTTCTCTTAGAATTCCCTTAAATTTTTTTTTATTTCTGTAAGTTTGGTAGTATGTTCATTCTTAAATTTAGTAATTTGTGCTTTGTCTAAATATTTCTTAGACAATCCAATTAAAAATTTGTCAATGTTGTTGAGTTTTTTTTTTTTTTCAAAGAATCCATTTTTGGTTTCATTTGTTTTCTTTACTCTTTTCTATTCTGTCCTTGAGTTATCTCCATTTTGTTCTTTATTTTCTTTCTTCTGGTTGCTTTGGGTTTAGTTTGCTCTTCTTTTTCTAGTTACTTAAAGTAGAAGATTAGTTTATGGATTTGAGATCTTACTACTTTTCTAACGTAGGCATTTACAGTCATAAATTTCCATCTAAGCAGTACTTTGTCTTCATCCAATAATTTTTGATATGTTGGGTTTTGTTTTCATTCATTTCAAAGTGTTTCCTAATTTTCTTTCTCACTTCTTTGACTGATTTGTGGTATTGTTTAATTGCCACATATTTCTGAACTTTTCAAATTTCTATCTTATTGATTTTTAATTCCTTCTGGTCACAGAACATATTTTGTATGAATACAACCTTTTTATATGTATATTTATTGGCAATATTATTTCATGAAGAATGTTCTTTTTTTTAAGAGCTTGTTTTACATTCAACATAACATATACATTTAGTTTCACCCCCCAGTCACCATGTCCAACTGTAACCCAGGCTCCTCTCTCCCTATCCTGTAACGCTACCACTGTGCCCCTCATATTTATGCACTCTTGTTTGTCTTGCATTTCTTCAGTTTGAATATTGGTCCTCTGGTGTCCCATGGTCTATTGCTCTAAGGAATGTATTACCATAGAGTATGTGGGTGTGTCATCCTGGGTTGAGAAGTCTGTGTGTACATCTTGTTAACTATTGGGCTGAGAGCCTTCCCCTGGGGGTGAGTTTTATTCCAGGTGCAGAAGGTATTCCTGGGCCATAGTATTGGAAGTCTCACCAAATTTCATCTGACCAGTAATTCTGGTCATTGTTGAGCTTTTGGATTTTGTTCCACGTTTTCC
Source organism: Orycteropus afer afer (assembly GCF_000298275.1). Classification (NCBI taxonomy): domain Eukaryota; kingdom Metazoa; phylum Chordata; class Mammalia; order Tubulidentata; family Orycteropodidae; genus Orycteropus; species Orycteropus afer. The sequence continues at coordinate 52,144 of NW_006922461.1, forward strand.
CTCCCACTCTCTCCAGGATTTCCAGATTTGACCCTTTCCTGAGTGGTTGGCATTGGTAGCC
>NW_006922461.1:52391-53902 GCF_000298275.1 Orycteropus afer afer
GCTGAATCTATCCTTGGTCTAGAGTATACTTCTGTTCACTGACCCCCATCTGACCATCTCAGGTGTTTATATGTTTATCTGTATAGCCTAGTGTTTGGTGTTAATGGAAATGCAGTATTGTGGACAGATTGGTTGATATTAGCATCTATCATCTATCTCTTATGTGTATATTTGGTGTCCACTCACTTCCCAAAGTTATTATGGTGGTCATATATCCTTCCCATATATCCCTCCCCCTACCCATTTCAGTGTGTAGTCCCCAACTAGCGTGAAATTAATCCCTCCACTTCCCTCGTCATCCTGGTAACCTACTAGGTGAGTTCTCTTTCCCAAGCAAACCCTTCTCTGTCTTTTTACAGTAATGGGCTCATACAGTACTTGTCCTTCTGAGATTGATGTATTTCACTCAGCATAATGTCCTCCAGGTTCATCCACATTTCGAGATGATTCACGTATCCCTCATTGTTCTTTAATGTGGCATAATATTCCATTGTGTGGATATACCATAACTTGGTTATCCACTCATCCGTTGATGGACATTTAGGTTGTTTCCATCTCTTTGCTATGGTGAATTGTGCTGCGATGAAGATAGGTGTACATATGTCTCTTCGTGCGCTATCTCTCACCCCTTTAGGATATATTCCTAGTAATGGAATTGCTGGGTCAAATACTTCTATTTTTAGTTTTTTAAGGAAATGCCATACTGTTTACCACAGTGGTTGTGCCATTTTACAATCCTACCAGCAGTGTACAAGAGTTCCAATCTCTCCACAACCTCGTCAGCATTTGTGATTATATCATCTGTTGAACTTTGCTATTATTACTGGGGTGAGATGATATCTCATTGTTGTTTTTATTTGCATCTCTCAAATGATTAATGATTCTGAGCAATTTCTCATGTATTTGTTGGCTGCCTGTATAACTTCTTTGGTGAAGTATCTGTTCAAGTATTTTGCCCATTTGTGAATTGGGTTATTTGTCTTTTGATGCTGAGGTATTGAAGTTTTCTGTAGATTTTGGAGTTAAGTCCTTTATCAGATATGTTATAGGCAAATATTTTCTCCCAATCTGTAGGTTCTCTTTTTCTCCTTTTCATGAAACCTTTCAATGCACATCAGAATTTAACTTTTAAAAGGTCCCTGTCATCTAGCTTCTCTTCTATCTCCTGCACATTCTGGGTTATGCTTGACAGTCTATTTATGCCATAAATTAGGGCTCCCAGATTGCCCCTATTTTATCTTTGGTGAATTTTATAGTTTTGGGTTTTACATTAAAGTCTTTGATCCAGTTTGAGTTTGTTTTTGTGTATGGGTGAGGTATGGTTCTCGTTTCATATTTCTGCAGGTGGATATCCAGTTTTGCCAGCACCATTTGTTAAAGAGGCTGTCTCTTCCCCATTTAATGGGTTTTGGGCCTTTGTCAAAGATCAGTTGTCCAAGACAGATGGGTCTATATCTGGACTTTCGATTTTGTTCCATTGGTCTATCTTTCTATCATTGTACCAAAACCAT
>NW_006922461.1:54327-55104 GCF_000298275.1 Orycteropus afer afer
AGAAATCCAACTGATTTTTGTATGTTGATCTTGTATCCTGCCACTTTGCTTAACCTCTCTATTAGTTCCAGTATTTTTTTTATTGAGTCCCTTGGATTTTCTATGTATAGAATCATATAATCCACATAGAGATATTTTTAATACCTCTTTGCCAATTTATATGCCTTTTATTTCTCTTTCTTGCCTTATTGCCTTGGCCAGGACTTCCAATACATTGTTAAATAGAAGTGGTGACAGAGGGCATTCCTGTCTGGTTCCCATTTGTAAGGGAAGTGCCTTGAGCCTTTCTCCATTAGTAATGATGTTGGCCTTCGGCTGTGCATATACACCCTTTATGATGTTGTGGAATTTTCCCTTCCATCCCTATTTTGCTGAGAGTTTTAAACAGGAATGAATGTTGGATTTTATCAAATACCTTTTCTGCATCAATTGATATAATCATATGGTTTTTTTCCTTTGTTTTGTTTATGTGGTGGGTTTACATTGATTGATGTTCTGATGTTGAACCACCCTTGTAAACCTGGTATGCATCCCACTTTGTCCTGATGTATTAATTTTTTGATATGTTGTTGGATTCTGTTGGCCAGGATTTTGTTACAGATTTTTGCCTCTATGTTCATGAGGGATATTTGTCTGTCCTTTTCCTTTCTAGTGGTGTCTTTCCCTGGTTTTGGTATTAGTGTTATGCTTGCTTCATAAAATGAGTTTGGGAGTACTCCATCTTTTTTTGTGTTTTGGAATAGCTTGAGTAGCATAGGTGTCAATTCTTCTCTGAAT
>NW_006922461.1:55541-57169 GCF_000298275.1 Orycteropus afer afer
GTTTCATTTATTTCTGCTCTGATCTTTATTATTTCCTTGCTTCTAGATACTGTAGGATTCTTTTGTTGTTTTATTTCTAGTTGTTGGAGTTTATGAGTTAGAGTGTTGATTTTGTTTCTTTCCTCTTTTTTGATGTATGCATTTATTGCTATAAACTGTCCTCTGAGTACTGCTTTCGCAGTGCCCAATGGGTTTTGGTACGATGTATCTTCATTCTCATTAGTTTCTAGGAATTTTTTTTTTTATTTCAGTTTTTATCCATTCTGTAACCCAATAGTTTTAAGCACTGAATTGTTCAGCTTTCATATGTTTGATGCTTTTTCCTTGCTCTTCCTAGTATTAATTTCTAGTTTTATAGCATTGTGTTCCGAGAAGATGCTTTACAGTATTTCAATGTTTTTTAATTTATTGAGGCTTGTTTTATGTCCTAGCATATGGTCTATTCTGGAGAAGGACCCATATGCAATGGAAAAGAATGCAAATTGTGTTTTAGTTGGGTGAAGTGCTCTATATATGTCTATGAGGTTCAGTTGGTTGATTCTACTGTTGAGTTCTTCTGTATCCTTGTTGAGTTTTTTTCCAGTTGACCTGTCCCTCCTTGAAAGTGGTGCGTTAAAGTCTCCTACTTCTATTGTAGAGTTGTCTGTTATCCCTTTAAATTCAGTTAATATTTGTTTCACGTATTTTGGAGCACTTTCATTGGGTGCATAAATATTTATTATTGTACCGTCTTCTTTGTCAATTGACCCTTTCAGCATCATATAATATCTATCCTTGTCTCTTATGATGTTTTTCACCTTGATGTCTATTTTATCAGAAATCAATATTGCTACTCCTTCCCTTTTTTGGTTTCCATTGGCTTGGTATATTCTTTTCTATCCCTTAACTCTTAATTTGTTTTTAACTTTGTGTCTAAGGTGGGTCTCTTGTAGGCACCATATCGATGGGTCTTATTTTTTTTTATCCAGTCTGCCACTCTCTTTCTTTTGATAGGTGAATTTAGTCCATTCACATTGAGTGTAATTAGTGAGAGGTATGAATTGATTGCTGCCATTCTGTTGTGGTTTTTTTGTCATGTTGTTGGTGTTTCTTTGGTCCTTATATTTTTCTGTGCTGAGTTCTGTTTGTTGGCTAGTGCTTTCTCCCTTTTCTTCTTTATAGTTGGTTTGTGCTTATTAAGCCCATATGTTTTCCTTCCTTCTGGATTTGCTTAGGGGAATTGTTACTTTTCTCTGTGGTTACCTTGGAGTATATTCTTGTCTCTACATTTTTAGAACAGTGCATACTGCGAAGACGTTGTCCTGTTTTCCTCTCCATTTAAGGGTCTGTACCTTGAAGTTTTATTACCTCTGATAGGTTAGTTGCTATTGTTGTGTGCTGATTGACTTCCTTGGTTTTTAAGGTACAATGTTTTATGGTCTTATTTTGAGTATCTATTTCTGATTTGGCTTTAGTGTTGATGCCACGTACCCTGGTTTTGCTGATCTCTGTTGTGGGTTCTCTATTGGAAGGACTTCCTTAAGCTTTTCTTGTAGGATTGGTCTGGTTTTCACAAAATCCCTTAATTTCTGTTTGTCTGAGAATGCCTTGATTTTGCCCTCATATTTGATGGATAATTTGGCTGGATA
>NW_006922461.1:57479-62216 GCF_000298275.1 Orycteropus afer afer
ATGGGGGGGGAATATTCTGTTAGCAGGTCTTCCACAACTTTCTCAGTGGTCTTTTTCGCCTCTTCTTGTTCTGAAATTCCAATGAGTCTTATATTGTTTTGTCTCATGTCATTGCATATAATTCTTAGGTTCTCTTCATTTCTCTTAAATCTTTGTTCTGATTTTTCTTCATGCAGGCTAGTGTCCAGGAATTTGTCTTCTAGTTGAGATATACATTCTTCAGCCAGTTCTAACCTAGTCTTTTGTGCTTCTACTGTGTTGTGTAATTCTGTCATTTTATTACTCATCTTCTGCATTTCTAACTGCTGTTTTTGTATGAGTTCTGATTGTGCATTAATCTTAGTATTCTGTTACTCAATGATTTTCCTGAGTTCCTCCAGGTAACTGTCTGTGTTCTCCTTGTTTCTGTTTGGGGTTTCCTTAGGCTTTTGTATAGCTCTATAAACTTATCTTCTAAATTCCTTCTCAGATAATTCTATTGCCTCCTCTTTCTCCATGTGTAATAAGACCTTTGTTTGTGGTTTTGCTTCTAATGCCTTGACCTGCTTTTTTTGTTTGTTTGATTTGAGGTTGCCTGTTGTTTCCTAGACATTTTGAGGTTGTCTTTAACTGCTGGTTACATGTTGATTTGTTTTGTCTTGGTTTTAAGGTTTAATATTTTGAAAAGGTGAAGCTGGTGTTTTTTACTTTGTTATTGCTGGGTTGCTCTGCAGTTTTCTTTGAGATGGTGGAAACACTATATGGAATGTCGATATTGGTTTCTGTTTGTCGTAAAGAGGGTTTAGAGTTCGAACCAGGAAGTTTTATGTTGGCTGAATATGGTTTCTTCTGTTGGGTGAGTGAAGTTATTGGTGGAGAAGGTGGGAGCGGAAGAAGAAAAGCTTGCTGTTGCTAGTGTTGGTTTCTAGGGTTTTGAGCGGGCTGCTACTGATGACGTCATACTGTTATTTACAAGTCCGCACCTCAATTTCAGGAAAGATTCCTGTTGTTAGGGTTTTGCCACTTTCTGCCAGGCTCAGACACATGCCAACACCTGGCTCTCAAGAGCCCTCGACACCAAAAAGCAGACCCAAGGCAACTTCCAGGGTCCCCGATTGACTACAAATGTTTCTCTCTCTGCCCCACCTGCCCATGGTGCCGGCCCAACTTGCCCAGACCACAATCAGCTCGGGAGTTTGTTTGTTAGTCTGCCCACCTGCGGTGCCAGAGATGCATGTGGTTTCACCTGCACTGGAGTCGGGAGAGTGCCTGCTAGTAATCTGTGGTCCTGATATTAGTGATAAAGACAAGCGCAAACCTCTCAGTGCCACTAAGCTGACCCAAGTCTATTCAGTGACCCCCTGAAGGGGGAGAGAGATCACCTTCCTGGAGCACCAGTGAGCTCTCTCCTTGGGTTTCAGTGGTGCTGCGTGTGCCCGTTTGCACCTAGCCCACGCAATTTATTGATAAAATCAGCTGCTGAAGGTAGATCCTTGGGTTGTTTGCTGATATGTTGGTGTGGCTGCTGATATGCTGATATGGAGTGTCTTCTGCCTTGACCCAGGGAGGTCTCAGGTGGCCATTCTCGCCTGCTGGTCACTCTCCCAGGGAAGTCTCTAATGGCCTTTCTCAGCTGCCTGTCCACTTTCCACCGGGTAGATCTTCTTTAACTTCTTTTCCTATGCCTTTCCTCTAATTCTACTCCTCTGAATTTGGTGCACTCTGATTCAGTGAGCTATTCAGAGCACCAAAATCCCTAATTCAAACTGCTGTACCTAGTTTTTCAAGCACTAAGATGCTAGAGGGAAATAGTGTGGTGATTACTGACAAGATTCCATTTTGAATCCCGACCCCTGAAGAATGCTCTATATGCATTTCAGAAGAATGTGTATTCTGTTGTTAACTGGAATATCTGCAGGTATCTGTTGGATCTACTTGGTTTATGGTGATGGTTAAGTCTTCTATTTCATTGCTGATTTTCTGTCTGATTGATCTATTCATCATTAATTGAGGAATTGAAGTCCCTAAGTATTTTTGTTGAACTGTCTATTACTTCCTTCATTTCTGTCTGTTTTTTTGTGCTCTGTTGCTAGTTCCACATATATTTAGAATTTTTATATCTTCTTGATGGATTGACCCTTTGTTCATTACAAAATATACTTCATTGTCTCTAATAACAGTTTTACTTGTGAAGTCTATTTTATCTGATACTAGATAGCCACTCCATTTCTCATTTTGTTACTGATCCCTTTGAATATCTATTTTCATCCTTTTGCCCTCAATGTATTTGTGTCTTTGAGTCTAAGGTGAATGTCTTTTGTTGTTGTTTTTGTAAAGATATATATAAAACACAGCATTTGCCAAGTCAACATTTTTTACGTGTCCAGTATAATGATATCAATTACATTATTCATGTTATGCAGGCATCATCAAAAATTATTGCCAAATTATTCATCACCATAAATAGAAATTGACTGCTTCCTAAACAAGCCTTCTCCTTTTCCTCTCCTTCCCACCCCTTGTAACCACTAATAAACTTTGGTCTCTATTCTTTTATCTATTCTAGATATTTCATATAAGTGAGATCATACAATATTTGCTATTTTGTGTTTGATTTATTTTTTTCAGCATAATGTGTTCCACTTTCATCCATGTTGTAGCATATATCAGGACTTCATTTATCTTTATTTCTGAGTAATATTTCATTGAATGTATGTACCACATTCTGTTTATCCACTGATCTGTGAGTAGACAGTTTGGTTGTTTTCACCTTTTAGTTGCTGTGGATAGTATTGCAATGAATATTGGTGTACATGTGTTTGCTTGTGTCACTACTTTCACATCTCACCATTTTATATTCCTACCAGCAGTGGATGAGAGTTTGAATTTTTCCACATCTTTGTCAACATTTGTTTTATGTTTTTGTTTTGTTTTGTTTTATCTTAGTCATCTTAGTAGGAGTGAAGTAGTATCTCATTGTGGTTTTGATTTGCATATCTGTAATGGCGCAGGATGTTGAACATCTGCGTGTGCTTGTATGTATTCTTTACTGAAATGTCCATGCAAGGCCTTTGCCCACTTAATCATGTTGTTTACCTTTTTGTTGTAATGTTGTGAGAGTTCTTTATACAATCTAGCTATTAATCCTTCATCAGCTATATGGCTCCCCTACAATTTTCTACTAATATGTAGATTGTCCCTTCATTTTGTTAGCACAGCCTTTTGTTATTATTATTATTATTTATTGTGCTTTAGATGCAAGTTTACAGAGCAGGGTTTGTTTTACATTCAACATTTCATGTACATTTGGTTTCACTCCCCAATTACCATCCCCAACCCTAACCAGTCTCCTCCCCTACCTGCCCAGTAACATCCTCACCCTGTTCCTCTCATTGTTATGCACTCCTGGATGTCCTGAATTTCCTCCACGTGAATGTTGCCCCTCTGGTGCCTCGTGGTTGATTGCTTCAGGGGATGCATTTCCACAGAATATGTAGGTGCATCACCCTGGGTTGAGTGGTCTGCATCTACACCTTATTTACTATTGGGCTAAGAGCCAGTGCTTGGGAGTGAGTTTTATTCCAGGCCTGAAGTGTATCCCAGGGCCATAGTACTGGGGATCCCACCAGACTCCATCTGACCAATAATTCTGGTCAATATTGTGTTTTTGGATTTTGTTCCACATTTTTCCTCCCACTCTATCCAGGATCTCCAGTTGATCCTTTCCAGAGCGGTTGGCGTTGGTAGCTAGGCACTATCTTAGTTCTGATCTTGAGGTCCATCATGTCCTAGGACTGATTGCTTCCAGATATCTTTGGTTCTTTTTTTTTTTTTCTTTTTCCCACTCTTCTTCACTTCCAATAATAGGAGACCATTAGCTTCATCTTAGATGGTCACTCGAAAGCTTTTAAGACTCCAGTCACTACTCACCAATGTAGATTGTGCAACAAGATTTTTAATGTATTTTATTGTGCCAATCGAGTCTGGTGCCCCCGAACACTATGGTCCTGAGTTGGTAGATCCACTGGATCTCTCTCCCACAGTGTCTGGTTGTCTGTGAGGGATTGCTCTATGTCTGTCTTCTGTTGTTTCTGTAAGGATTGTGGGTATTTTGTATCGGTGGTATCGGCACAGCCTTTTGTTGGTCATTTTTTTTTTATTTTGATGCAGTCCAATATATCTATTTTGTCTTTTGTTGCTAGTACTTTTGTTGTCAAATCTAAAAATCCATTATGAACAACTGGTTCCCAAAGCCATGTCTCTATTTTCTTTTAGGAGTTTTATTATTTTAGTTTTTACATTTAGGTCCTTGATCTATTTTTAGTTAATTTTCATGTATGGTGTGAGGTATGGTTCCAGCTTTATTCTTTTGTGTGTGGATATCTAGTGGTCTTAGCACCATTTATTAAAGAAAATATCCTTTCCCTATTCTTGGACTTACCATCCTTCTGGAAAATCATTTGACTGTAGATTTGTAAGTTTATTTCTGGACTCTCAGTTCTAGTCCATTGGTCTTTATTATACCAAAACCAGAGTATTTTGTTTACTTTGGTGTATAGTATTGTGTTAGGCTAGGTTCTCTAGAGAAGCAAAGCCAGTAAAGCTTACACACACACACACACACACACACACAGAGAGAGAGAGAGAGAGAGAGAGAGAGAGAGAGAGAGAAATTTATCTTAGGAAAATGGCTCACACACTTATAGAAGCTGGCAAGTCCCAAGTTCTTGGATCAAACATCAAGCTGGAGGATTTTGC
>NW_006922461.1:62927-63785 GCF_000298275.1 Orycteropus afer afer
CCTCTTGGGCATGGCAACCCTGCCCCCTCACTCTGGGACAGCGACTATGACTCCATCCCACTGGCTCACATGAATGAACAGTCCCACACTCCAGAACCAGGTTGGTGAAAATCTGGCTCTTTGAAACCTAGGAGGCTGTGGTGGTTCCACCTCCAGAGGCCATAGTCCTACCTTTGATGCTGAGGCAGTTCTGCTTCCCATTTTCTTAGTCTCCTCATTTCTGCCAGTTAATGCCTGATGGCAACCCACTCCAATGGAAATCTTCCTGCCCAAAGAACACTTAGTTTTCTTGCTCCATGGGCTGGCCAAATTTCTATTCCATTTCATGTCAGTCTTTTCTACCAATTAATGCCCAAAGGCAACCCACTCCACCAGAAAGCCGCCTACCCAGTGGCACTCGGCTTCCTCCTCTGTGGGGGGGTAAGCCTATTGTTGTTTACTGCTAGTCTCTGTGCTCTTCTATTGCCATCTCTCATGCTGATCTCTCTGCCAGCCTCTTGGCTCTACTACTGCCATCTCTCATACTGCATGCTGGGATCTCTCTACTGGTGTCTCAGGTGAAGGATGCAGTCCACTCATGTTTCCACATTTTATTTATCTGTCAGAGCAGTACCCCACTCTCGGTACCATAATCTGTTATGGTTACCTAGTGCTGCTCTGACAGGAGTGTACCACAAATGGGATGGCTTGAAGAAATAGAAATTTATTCTCTTACAATTTGGAGGCTTTATGTCTGAGTTCAAGTGCCAGGTTCTAGGGGCTGGGTAAAAGTCCCTCAACCTTGGGCTTCAGCTTTTCCTCCTGCTCCCGGCCCACTGAAGCTAGAGGCCTTTCTTCACTCAGCTGCTGGCTACTGAG
>NW_006922461.1:83347-83861 GCF_000298275.1 Orycteropus afer afer
TCTTCCCACCTGCTACTTCGGGCGTCCCTGAGTTGTCTCTCCTCACCTGTAACCCTGGGGCTGCCTGCTCTTCTGTCCAGGTTCCTGTCCCTAGAGGCACGAACATTTAAGGTTTGACTACTAACTGAAAGGTTGGCAGTTTGGAACCACCCAGAGGTGCTTGGAAAAGAGGGCCTAGAGATCTGCTTCTAAAAGATCACAGCCTTGAAAACTCTATGGAGCAATTCTATTCTGTACCCATGGGGTTTCCAAGAGTTGGAACTGCCTCAACAGCGACTAACAAGAAGTAATAAAAGGGAAATACAACAATAAAAATCTATTGTTGAGTTCTGGCAGCGCGGTGAGGAGAGCGCAGTCTGAGGCCCTGCTCTGGCCCTCCAGACCCTCAGGCCTTGCGGTGGGGTCCAGCTGCAGCCACTGTCCTGCGGAGATCCAGAGCCCTGCTGAGCCCCCGAGCCCTTGCCACGGCTGCCCATTGGACTGGCCTTGAGGCAGGGATGAACTCTCACCCCTC
>NW_006922461.1:84062-89864 GCF_000298275.1 Orycteropus afer afer
ATGACGGCCCCCCTAATGCCGCAGAGGGCCGTTAGGGGCCTCGCGGGCCAGACAAGGCAGGCCTAAGTGGATGCAAGCTCAGCCACCTCGTGAAGCCATGGACCGTGCAGGTTCATGAAGCCAGGACCTGGGGTGACATTTCTGTCTCAGATGGACGAGATGCCACCTCTCTGGGATAAAGGTCTTAACGGGCCTGGAGGGCGAGCGGAGCTCTAGATGATGATGGGTGGAATGGCCTTCGGATGATTGGTAGTACTTCTATCAGACTTTGCTATTGGAAGAGAGACATGGTAAAATCACATACCACATTTGGCCAGTAAGAAGTGCCCACCACCCTTTGAGAAGATTTACTGGCCATTTATAGAAGGCCTGTGTATTAAAATATGAAAAAGCTGCTCTCAACCTCCCCCCCCCAACCTTTTAAAAGAAAAGTTTTGTTACTGCTACGCCGTCTACATGTAAAGAGATCGCCAAAATATAATAAGAATTAGGAAATTACACTTCTTGGAAATGACCAGGAAATATATTCTGAAATGACTTTAAATGGACTTGTTAGACCACCTCTAGAAACGACATCAAGAGTGACACACACCCACTTTTGTTCAGTGGATTAGAGCAAATGGAGAAGGCCATGAAGATGAAGAGAAGGTGGTTCTGTGCCACACTGGTCATACTTAGAAGACATTTCCATATTATAACCATTGTTCTGTGTGTACATTTTATTCCACTACTATATATATAGTTGACAATAAGAAGTACGTTGTTTGAAATAATCTAGTCTTCTGGGATGTTCTTAAGTGCCTGATACATGTTAAAAGTAGAGGTAGTAAAAGAACATTTTGTAAATCTCCTTTTGTAAAGATTGATATGAAATATGTTGGGTTTTTTGTTGTTTTTTGAATGGTCAAGCAACCTCTTTGGGCAGCACACATTGCTTTTGTGCACTGGTTCTGGGGAGGAGGGAGGAAAAGGAAGTGCAAGAAGGCCCTATACCAGTGCGTTTATAGTGAGGCAAGATTAACCATTGTTCCTTATATTTGTGCATTTTGTTTTACTTTTCTGGGTAGATAGTGTATATAAGGGACAAATGAGTCATAATTTATAACATCTACTCTTTCTAGATGTTAAAAGAGGTTAAGTTAAGCATCTTCAGATGAAGATGAGATAATCCCAGATTAGCTGGGTGGGTCCTAAATCTAATGACAGGAGACCTTATAAGAGACAGAAGAGGAGACAATATAGAAGAGAAGGCCATGTGAAGATGAAGACAGAGACTAGAGTGATGCAGATACAAGCCAAGTAATGTCTGGAGCTACCAGAACTTGGAACAGAAGGAAGGATTCTCTCCTAGAGTCTTCATAGGGATTGGAACCCTGCTGACACTGTGATTTCAGGTTTCTGCCCTCAAGAACTGTGAGATAATTGATTTCTGTTCTTTTAAGCTACCAAGTTTGTATAATTTGTTATGGCAGCCACAGGAAACTGCTACAGAATTTTTGGTACTGGGAAGTGGGGTGTCACTGTAACAAATACCGAAAATGTTGAAGTGGCTTTGAAATTGGGCAACAGGTATAGGCTGGAAGAATTGGGAGAAGCATGATTGCCTTGAAGGTTGACTTGAAGAAACTGTTGATGGAAATATGGACATTAAAGGCGATTCTGGTGTGGTCTCAGAAGCAAGAGAGGAGCACAGCAGAAAAAAACCTCTATTTTCTTATAGAGTACATATATCATCATCAACAGAATGTTTGTAGAAATATAAGCATTAAAGGTGCTTCTAGTGAGAACCCAAAATGAAATTAGGAACATGTAACTGGAAACTGGAAGAAAGGTGATCTTTATTTTATAATGGCAGAAAGCTGGCTAAATTGTGTTCCACAGATGTATGGAAAGCAGAATTTTTAAGCAAAGAACTTGGATATTTCGTTGAGTTTTCCAAGCAAAGTGTTGAAGTTGCAGTCTAGTTTCTCCTTGATTCCTATAACAAAACAGGAAAGAGATAAGTTGAGGACAGAAATATTATGGAAAAAGGAACCAGAATTTGAACAAGTTTCTTGGCAAGTTCTTCACCTATTCACATTGCAAAGAATGCTAAAATCAGGAAATTCACTGCTGGGAAAATGTACTCTGGAGAGGGTGATACCAGACAACATTTGCTAAAGAGATTAGATATGTTGAGATGGATACACTCAAACATTACTGCAGAAAACGTGGATATGAAAGTGCTACCACTAATGAGTGGTACCCCCTAATGACTTACAAGCAAAAGTTTTGCTTCCTGTCTTTGCTGATTTAGATATCTCATCTCAAAAGGGAGGGGTGCTTCTACTAAGAGACAAAAGCAATTGCACTGAACTAATAATTAAGACTGCCTTCTGGCTACTTTGGGCTCCTCATGTCTCTGAGGATTTTCTGGATCATAGATCCTGAAAGTTTGTGGTAGGTCCCTGACCTATGCTCCTCCATGTTCTTTCTCACTTTCTGGAATGATGATGACCAGAGTGCCTGGAAGTCATGTTAAAAGGGCAAAGATGCCATCAGCCTATATGGAGGAGAGCCTCCTGTCAACATGGAACACTCATGTCTTAGACATTACATTTTGAGTCTAATTATTCTAGTAGTTTGGCTTACTCAGACTAATACAAGAGCTTCAGCATGTATCTAGTTTTGGTAGTCACTGGAATTTGTACAGGAAACTGGGTTTACAAATGTTATCTGAGCATCTGAGAGGCTCCTGTGGCTGCATTTTCCCCAGGATGGGGCCTTCACAATATGCAACTGCAGGGATCTGTTTGTTTTGTTTTGTTTTAATTGTGATTTGGGTGAAAGTTTACAGAGCGAATTAATTTCCCATACAGCAGTTCACATACACTTTGTCTCATGACATTGACTGCAATTTACCACAATGCAACAGCTCTCTTCCCACTTCCTCCCCATAATTACCTCTTCCTTTCATCCTTTCCTCCCATGTACTCCTGCCCCCACCCCGAGAGCTGTCTCCCTGTGTATACACAGCCCTTCTATTCTCCCATGATTGCTCTCTCCAAGGAGTGTATCTACCTAATGTAAGTGTCCAGTATATATGCTTGTCTTTTGTTTGGCTGGAAGCCACAGGAGTGGGTTCAATTCAGGACTTGAAGGGTAGTTAGGGGCCATAGTCTCAAGGTTCCACCAGGCTCTATCACACCAGCAAACCTAGTCCCCCTCCCTTTTTTTATGATTTTGAGCTTTGTTTCACATTGTTCTGGCAGAGATCTATTTTGATGTTTTTCTGTGCTCACTACAACTGGTCTTCCCCTCCTGGGGAACTGAGTTCTATATTCAATACAGCATGTGGTACATGGCATGGTATGGTATGAAGATCATCCTGTTTTTTCCTGCAAGTTATAAATATTATAAATAATTTGACATCAAACAATGCTCATTCTTTAATATTCTCTCCATCCCTCTAACCAGGAAGCCCCTGTACAACAGAGGGAGATATTGAGGAAGGAGGCACATTGGCTGAGAAGTCAAGTGGAATAGCTTCTGGTCCTAGCTGGCCACAACTTCCTGAAGCACCTTTCCCTGCATTGAGCCTCTGAGACTTCACCCCCAAAAGAAAGGACTCTCAGTACTGAGACTCAGAGAGCATCCCAGTCCTCTCCTTTGTTTCTCACTCTCCACCTGACTGTGTTTTCTAAGTACTTCTGCTGTTTCAAAGTTCTTTCTGCTATACCAGAGGGTAGCCAGAAACTTGTTTTGATTCAAAGGGTGGTCCAATGGCCAGAGGTATCAACATCGCCTGGGAACAACTTACAAATGCAGAATCTCAGGCCCACCTCAGACATACTGAATAAGAATTTGCCATTTAATAAGTTCCCCAGGGGCTTCCTGTGCACATTCATGTCTTAGATATACTGCTCCAGAGGACCTGGGATAAGACAAATATCAGCTTGGAAAAAAAAAAAATGAGATTTGGATTCAGAAGACCTGGGTTTTAGTTTTAATTCTTTAGCATGTTGGCTATAAAACAAAAACAAAACAAAACAAAAAAAAACCTGTAACTACCCTCATCTTTTCTTCTTTAGTGGGGGTGACCGCTGGGTGGTGTAGAAGTCAATGGGATGTGTTCTGAGGCCAAACAGCCTAACCTTAAACCTTGATTTCATTTACTAGCTGTGAACCTCTGGGTAAGTTACTTTACGTCTGTGTGCTTCAATCTCTTTATCTTGATTATGATGAGAGATGTTTATAATAATTTCAAAATGTAATAAATGCAAATTATATAGCATAGATCCTGACACAGTCCACACAACATGTTATTATATACTGTATTCTTAGAGCATCTTTCTAGAACTCAAAGAAACCTCCAAACAAGAGTCAGCTTGGGACTAAGTGAAGTCTTCTTCCTTTGGGGTTTACCATGGTGCACAGACTTCTCAACTACAGGTCAGTCATCTGAAGTCTGGAGCTCCAACCTATGAGCCACATGACAGCCATGGGTTTGGCTTCATGCTTTCGTTTTTCAGCTGTCAACCAGTCCACTGGTGGTAGATACTCTGTTTCTTATTGTCTATTCCACTCTACTAAATTCTGAATAAACTGTTGGCTGTGAAAATCAGCAGAGGCATCCACAGACCAGAGAAATGCATTCAATCCAGGAGATGAACACTTGCAACTAGCATTGCCTGCCCTATGGGAACTCATGCAGTTCAGAGTAGCATATCAAGGTATTGCCTGATGGGCCTGCTTCCAAGGTCATGGGAGGAAATGCCTTCAGGCAGAGACAGGTACCAGGGACCCCTTAGCAGAACATTAACTCCACAGCCAGAAAGCAAGCATCACTCAGCTCCTGCTCAGTACCTCTGTTCCTTGAATGTGGGAAAGTCCAGTGTTGCCCTCTCCTTCCAGTCCCTCAGTAGCTCTTGCTTAGGTCTGGAAGTTTCTCACAAATTTCTAAGGAGGTAATCACTCCCTGAAGGGAGGGTCACACTAGATTTCAGAAGTTCCACCCTGCTGGGATGGTTGAAACAATCTGTAGACTGTATATCATTCTGACAGTAGTGGAGCATCAGAAATAAAATAGGTGAATTCCAATTTGATAAGAAGCCTAATTCTACTTTAGAAAATGTTTTCAGCTGGATATGAGTGGTGATTTGGTGCAAGGTTGGTGCCAGGCACTAGTAAAATTGTGCAAGGAGGTAGCAAAAAAGAAGCTCCCAATTCAGGAAGGTACTCCAATTACACTAGCATTTCCATAGCGTGTGGGGGTGGACAAGGAAAACCGCCTCCATTTGCCAGGTGCCTGCCATGGGTCACATCCTGGGCTTTGGGCTAGAGAGATGTTGCCTTGAACAATCCCAGCAGCCATTTAGGCAAGGGGTCCTGTGGGTGTGGTACAAAAGAGCTGACTGAGGCACAAGGAGCCAGTCGTGGTAAAGCTGGAATCCAAGACTTCTCTTCCATGAATTAGTAGAGATCCCCATAGTCTGGGAAGAATTTGGACTGGGACAACTATGCATGTTTTTAGGTTGCTGAATGCTAATCTCAAGACAGGAAACTGGGTTTACAAATGGTTGCATTAGCAACGTCAGCCTGCCCTTTGCCAGGCACAGCAGAAGCATCCGCCCTCTCTTTCTGTGCAAGCACCTATTGCTGTAGAATCCGGGTAAGGGGAAGATCTGGCCAGGGCCACAGACCGGGTGTTTCTGCAGCTGGGGATTTCCCTACTGTCTTCAGGGCACTGAATCATACAAACTGTATTAACCCTTTTCTGTGTCATGATACACACACACACACACACACACACACACATATACA
>NW_006922461.1:90385-92287 GCF_000298275.1 Orycteropus afer afer
TATTCATTATGCCACCAAAGCTCCTTACAAAACATAGTAAGTGACAACTCACTGCTCACATTCAAGAAGATTCAAAAACCGGATCTTCTCTTGGAATGTCTGCACATGGTTCAAACAAGGTAACCTCCCAACCTAACCCTCTGGGAAATGGAAGTTAACTATCAGAGGAAAGAGAAGGCAGAAGCAACAAATTCAAATGGAAGATGAAATACATGTATATAGATTCCATGACTGTCTGTCACACAGTGCCTGGCACCTGTTGGCTCCAGCACAGATATGGGGAACTGCTCTATCTAGACTGAAACCTTTCCATGCCCAGCCCTAGGGGATCTGCTGATGACCAGGCAGGTGACGCAAGAACAAAACACACACTTGGCCTCTTCCCTCTACACCCTGACAAGAAACAGAAAACTTCCCTCAATGGCACTCAAGCCTTTTTAGCAGGCCATGTGGAGGCTGCTGCCACTGGTTGATGTCCTCAGAGAACAGCTGTCCCCTACCAGGCTGAATATTTTACACAAGCAAAAGCCAGATTCTCCCAGCAGCTCTGTTGTTGTTGTTGTTACGTGCCATCGAGTGGCCCCGACTCACAGGGACCCCTTCTTGGGTTTCCGAGGCAGTATCACTACGGAAGTAGATTGCCTCATCTTCCTTCCGAGGAGTGGATGGTGGGTTTGAACCACCAGCCTTCTGGTTAGCAGTCAAGTACCTTAGCCACTATGCTACCAGAGCTCCTAGGACCCCCAAAGCTGGAGGTGCCCAATTTGTTACAAGAAAATCAAGAATTCTTCCTCCATTCAGGAGGTTGCTGAACTTCCAGCCTAGCTCCAAATCCCTCTTCGAAGGCACTTCCTCTACACAGCGAGACTCCTATTCTCAGCACAAGTTAAGCACAAGACCAGAGCCTTGCCCCAGTAGGAACCCAGCCCGCCTCCCAAGATGGCTGCGCCCATTGCGCTGCCGCTAAAATCAGCAGGCAGGGCTATTTCTTCCTGTCCGGAGAGCACAGGGAAACAGAAAGTGTGGCTTTCACGGATGCAGCGGCGCGTGGCTTCCCCTGCGCGCACAGCGACGGGAAGGGCCCCGCGGCGCAGGAGGTTGAATTGGAAGAGGGGCTTTGACTTTAGTGAGGTGAGAGAGTACGACAGTGGCAACCCTTCCCCGTTAGACTTCCCAGGGAATGGTCGTTTCGAGGTGTTACGGCGCGTAGCTCCAGCTCCAGGTCAGGGAGCGGAAGTGTTGTACATTCCCGGGAGGATGACTGGAATTCAGACTGGCTGTCGCTATTCACAGAGAGTGCTGGTGGCGCTGTGGTTAAAACATTGGGTGCTAACTAAAAGCTCAGGGGTTCCAACCCACCAACCCTTCTGCTGGAGAAAGATGAAGCATTCTGCAAGGTTGTAAAAGATTTACAGCCTTGGAAACCCTACAGGGCAGTTCTTCTTTGCCTTATAGGGTCGCTATGAGTGGAGATAGACTCAATGACAGTGGATTGGCTTTGGTTTTGTCATTACCTGCCCCTGAGATTCGGGTTCTCAGTAGCGAAGTAAGGAGGAGAAGGACTTGGTGAGAGACGCGAAGGGTTGCAGGGTCCCTATGGTAAGGGGTAGGAAGCTCTAGGGGCGTAGTGCCTAAGGCACTTGACTGCTAACCAGAAGGCTGGCGGTTCAAACACACCAGCCACTCCTGGGAAGGAAGGTTGGGCAATCTACTTCCATAGTGATACCGTCTCGGAAACCCAAGGAGGAGTCGCTATGAGTCGGCATCAACTGGATGGCAATGAGTCCTCCCCCTCTCCCCTCCCCCCGCCCCGTGGTAACGAGTTAGTGCCTTTGTGGTGTTGTGCCCAGGCTGTAAAGGAGGATTTCGGAAGAGAAGAAGACGCCAACCCACGCCAATGCA
>NW_006922461.1:92620-95454 GCF_000298275.1 Orycteropus afer afer
TCGGAGGAAGTTCCTTGATACCTGCTGAGACTGGAGGGCAGATAAAGGCCCTAAGGAGTGTTTAGAATTACAAAAGTTCTGTTAGCACTACTGACACTAAAAGGTTTCTGGTTAAAGATTTTCCTGGAGGCTGCTAGAACTCTGGCTTCAGATTGACTCACAGTGGGGCTAAGTGACTAAAGTCATGGGGGTGAGGGTTGAGGGCACGGGACTGTGAGTCAACGATGGATTGATTGATCAATTCTTTTATCTATTCAGCCAATATTTACTGAGTGCCTAGTAAGGTTGGGCAATCTGCTTCCTTAGTGTTACTGCCTCGGAAACCCAAGGAGGGATAGCTATGAGTCGGATAGGACTCCACGCGCAGTGGTTTGTTTTTTTGTTTGGTTTAGTAAGTACCAAGCATCATTCTGGGTGTTTTACAATAGTCTTGGTAGTAACTCCTGTGAGGTAGGTAGGCACTATGATTATCTTCCGTTTATAGAAAGAAACCAGGCACAGGAAGGCTCGGTCACATAGCTAGTAAACCAGAGGGATCCTTTTCTCTTTTCCGTGGCATTTATCCTTCGGTAACTCAGTCCATGATTTATTTATCATGTTTATTGTTTATTGCTTGTCTCCCCCTTCTAGAACATAAGCTCTGCAAGAGCGGGGATCTGGGAGATTATTGAACACAAGGAGAACATACACAAAGTAGGCACTCTATTTATTGGTTGACTGAATAAAAATGACACAGCAGGCAGTCTGGTTGGTTGGCTCCTGAGTCCAGACTCTTATGAAGCAACTCAATATTTAGCACATTATCTAGGCATAATTGAACTCTTACTAAGCATTAACTAGTTTTCTTTCCAAAAGTATTTGCCATTTTAACTATTGAATTCAATTACATTTATTACATTCACAATGTTGTGCAACCATAACCACTATCCATTTCCAAATGTTTTCGTCACTCTAAATGAAAACTGAGTACCCTTAAACAATAATTCCCCATTTCTGCCTTCCCCGGGTCCCTGGTCTCCACTAATAAACCTTGATCTCTATGTGTTTGCCATTCTGGATATTTCATATAAGTGAGGTCATACAATATTTGTCCTTTTGTGTTAAACATTAACTCTTAAAATTAGGATGAGCAACTATGCTTTCTAATGGTTCTACTGGGTAAAACCCAATGGTTCTACTCAACTTCTCTCCATAGAACGTAGCATAGTGTTTGAATATAGAGAAATTGGCAATTGAATATCACTGTGTGGTTTACTGGCTCTCTAGGGTCATAGTGTGTAAGTGAGAAAACTGTGCAGTTCCTGAGACTCCAGCTTATCTGTGCCACCTTCCTTAGTCAGGCTATAGAAGACCCAGTGTAAGGCTTCAGAAGGTGAGTCCCCAGGTCAGAGGCAGAAATCTGGTGCTGGAATGATGATCACAGCTGAAGTGCATTTGTCTTCAAGTCCCTTGGTTCTGGCTCCTTAGGAACAAATGGGCTTATCTGAGGCTTTTTGGGGAAGATGCCCCAGTCCAGAGAGAGGAGACTCAGGACAGCAAGTCCTGGAGGTAGTGGGCCTGCTATGGCCCTGTCCCTCCTTGCAATTGAGAGAGAGCAAGGCTGACTCAACTTCCACCAACCAGCAAGGACTGTGTGATGGTGGCCTGTGTGACCCTTATTTTGCAGAAAGGTTTAGATGGCTGGAGGGATCCTCTGTGGGGGAAGATGCCCAAGGAGAGGATCAGGCTAGGAAGAATGACTACCAACCACAAAAGACTTTCTTTCCTCTTTACACATTTACCCTCACACCACTACCTTCCTATCTATTGCCATTGGTTCTTCTGCATTTGAGTTCATTCCTTAGCAACATCCCACCTGCCTCCAGCAGAAATGCTGACTCTTCTTCCATCCTGACAAAAGTGCAGAAAAAAATATATATATTTTTTTTATTTTCAGGTTATAGAATTTCAGAGTGGTTTCTGGGTGTACTCCCATCTAGTTCTGTTGCTTCCTTTTGGTGACCAATGAAACTGGCCCCGAAAACATGGCTTGTCAGTCTTCCCAGGGCTGGGCGCTTTTGTTCCCATCCTGCTGCAGTGGTGGCTGCAGTGTGTGACAGTTCATCTGCACAAAAGCTCTCTGCTCAAACTTTCTTTGGAAAAACTGCCAAACAAGGAAGGGCACGGCAGTCTGAATGAAAACCATGGGAAACGAGGAAGTGATAGGGAGGAACAGGGTGGTGATGGGGCCGGTGAAGAGTGGGTGGACATGTGCAGTGGTTTTCAGCTCTAAATACAAGTGACTAATGCTGGGCCACTGCTTCCTCCCTTCTCCCCACCTTTTTGAGCCCTGGTTTGTTTTCCTTCTACCAAACCATGTTAAGAGCTCTCTGTCCTCCAGACTTTGCTGAGGGTCTTTTCACCTGCAGGGTTCAGTGCAATAATAGATGATTTGTAATACTTTTTATTTTACTAGTCATCCATGTCCATTGTCAAAACTGAAAAAAAAAAATGAATAAACTAAAGAAAATTGAAATCACCGCTGAAAGGTAACCAACATCAGTATTGTAATGACTTTTCTCCTAGACGTCATATTCCTACATGCTGCCTCACAAAAATGAGATCACACTGCACTTTCTATTTTGTAGCCAGATTTTAAACCTATTCTTAATGAAAAGGAAATTCTAGAGTATTTTTAAAGCCCGTCCAGTATTTCTATGTCATATTTTTAAACTAAGTTCCTTTTTTTATAGACATTTAGTTTGTTTGCAAATTTTTGAGTGTTGGAAATGTAGAGTAGTTAACATCTTTGCAGCTTTGTGCACATTTATGATTGCTTAATTATCATGAATTTC
>NW_006922461.1:96681-98189 GCF_000298275.1 Orycteropus afer afer
CAAGTGTTCAGGAATTCCCATTCTTCTCAATGTTATCCTTCAGAAACCCGAGGAGGGGTCGCTATGAGTCGGATCCGACTAGACGGCACATAACAACAACAAATGTGCTATCGTGGCAGTATTCTCTGATCTTGACGCTCTGATTCTGCATTCGTAGATCTCCATCATTTCCCCAGAGGGAACAGAATCACAATATCACAGGTGAATTTACCCCCTTCTTTGTTTTTCTTGAGTTTAATGCAGCTTTCAGAATCTAGGTCATAACCCTGACAGAAATATCTTAATTTCCTGTGTTCTGGCTGTTTTCTATTTAACCTGTAACCCACCTCATGTTTCTCCAATCCCCAGAAAAAAAGAAAGAAGGGGAAGGAAGGGAGGAAAAAAGGAAAGAAAGAAAGAAAGTGCTCTCATGTACTACTTCTGGATAGTGCACTGTATGCTGTCTTACTTTCAGTTCATTTGTTCTTTTTAATTATGTTTAAAATAAGAAAAGCAAATTCATGCTTGATGTATTGATATAAATATGAAAAAAATAGCCAAAATTATCTCAATTTCTTCTCCCCCCCACCCAGTACCACATTCTTCTTTTTAGATGTCTACTTTTAACAGTTTTACATAGCATGGTATAGATGCATTTACCTTTATTTCATAAACTAAAAACATTTGCCTATGTATACTTTTATGTGTTTTTCCCCAATTGCCATCATACTCCTGCAAGCCTCTTGCTTTCTCCACCTGATAATAATATTCTGGGTGGTGTTCCTTGTCAATATATGAAGATCATTTAGTCCCATTTCATAGTATATGTATTTCATTTCACTATTTCTCTATTGATAGATATTGAGGGTTTTTTTTTTTTTTTACTATAATTTAACTGCATCTTGTACAACTTTATATATCTATTTGTTCAATAATACAAGTATGATGGAGTATAAAACTGGCAGTCAGATTTTAGGGTAAAAGGTATTCACACTTTATATTTGCCCTTCCAACACAACCACAAAACTAAACCCACTGCCATCGAATCGATTCTGACTCACAGTGAGCCCCACAGGCTTTCCAAGGCTATAAACCTTTATGGAAGCAGATTGCCTCATCTTTCTCCCATGGAATGAACAGCTGGTGGGTTCAAACTGCCAGTCTTCTGGTTAGCAGCCAGTTGCTTTACCACAGCACCACCAGAGCTCCTTTGCTCTTCCAAAGCCTACACTTTGTAGGCTTAGTTATCACTTTCACATTTTTTTAAGCCCAGAGATGTCTATGTTCAAATTTCCCAGTCTATTGAAAGATGACAAGGCACCCGTGCATTTTATGAAGGCACTTAACCTTAAATTTGAAGAAGATACTACCAAAAAGAAAATCAGAGATCATTTTCACCTAAGACTATGTTGTTGTTGTTGTATGTGCCGTCGAGTCAGACCCGACTCATAGCGACCCCTCCTTGGGTTTCCGAGGCAGTATCACTACGGAAGTAGATTGCCCCATCTTCCTTCCGAGGAGTGGCTGGT
>NW_006922461.1:99290-102687 GCF_000298275.1 Orycteropus afer afer
ATCTAATGGCTAATGATCATAATCATTTCTTCATGTGTTTGTTGGCTGTCTGAATATTTCTTTTGGTTAAGTGTCTGTTCATATCCTTTCCCCATTTTAAAATTGAATTTTTGATGTTGAGGTGTTGAAGTTTTCTATAATTTTTTAGAGATAAATCCCTTGTTGGATATATCATAGCCAAATATTTTTTTCTAATCTGTAAATTTTCTTTTTACTCTTTTGGAGAAGTCTTTGATGCATATGAGAATTTAATATTTAGAAATTCCCAATAATCTAGTTTCTCTTCTATTGTTTGTGCATTTTGGGTTATGCTTGATAGTCTATTTATACCATAAGTTATGGCCCCTAAGTTTGCTCCTATTTTATTTTTTATGAACTCGTAGTTAGGGGTTTTATGTTTAGGTCTTTGATGCAGCTTTAGTTCATTTTTGTGTATGATGTGAGGTAAGGATCTCACTTCGTTTTCTGAAAATGGATATGAAGTTTTGCCAGCACCATTTGTTGAAGAGACTGTGTCTTCCCCGTTTAATGGGTTTCAGCCCTCTGTCAAAGATCAGCTGTCCATAAGTAGATGGATCTATTTCTAGGCTCTCAATTCTGTTTCACTGGACTATGTGTCCATCATTGTACCAATACCAGACTGTTTTGACTACTGTGGCTGTATTGTAGGTTTTGAGATTTGGGAGAGTGAGACCTCCTGCTTTGTTCTTCTTCAGTCTCACTAACTGACTGCTATCGAGTCAGATCCAATTCATTGCGACACCTCCTTGGATTTCTGAGGCAGTATCACTATGGAAGTACATTGCCCAATCTTCCTTCTGTGGAATGGCTGGTGGGTTTGAACCACCAGTCTTCTGGTTAGCAGTCAGATGCCTTAGGTACTACACCACCAGAGTTCCTTTGCTTGTCCCTCTTCTCTTTCATTTCCATATAAAATTAGTGATTTATTTTTCCATGTCCTAAAGAATGATTATGGAATTTAGGTTGGGATTGCATTGAATGTCTAGATTGCTTTGGGTGGTATTTATATTTTCACAATGTTCAGTCTTCCTATTAATGAACATGGGATATTCTTCTATTTATGTAGACATCTTTTAGTTTCTTGTAGTAGTGTTTTGTAGTTTTCTTTGAATAGGTCTTTTATGTCCCTGGTAAGATTTCTTCCTAAGAATTTTATCTTTTTGGTAGCTATTGTAAATGGTATTGTTTTCCTTATTTCCTTTTCAGAAGTCTCTTTGTTGATGTAGAGGAATCCAACTGGTTTTTGTATGTTGATCTTGTATCCTGACACTTTGCTGAACCATTAGTTCAACTATTAGTTTCAGTAGTTTTCTTGATGAGTCTTGGGGTTTCTATGTATAAGATCATGTCATCTGCAAATATAGTTTCCTTCTTCTTTGCCAATTTGGATGCCTTTTATTTCTCTTTCTTGCCTTATTGCCCTGGCTGGGACATCCAATACAGTGTTGAATAGAAGTGGTGATAGAGAGTATCCTTGTCTGATTCCTGTTCATAAGGGTAATGGTTTCAGTCTCTCTCCATTGAGAAAAATGTTGGCTGTTGGTTTTGTATATATGCCATGTATTGTGTTGAGAAAATTCCCCTCTATTCCTATTTTGCTGAGTTTTTATCAGGAATAGGTGATGGATTTTATCAAATGCCTTTTCTGCATTGATTGATATGATCATGTCATTCTTTATTTTTTTTATTATTTATGTGGTGAATGACATTGATTGTTTTTCTAATGTAGAATCATCCTTGCATACGTGGTATGAATCCCACTTGCTCATGGTGTATTATCTTTTTGATATAGTGTTAGATTCTATTGGTAAGGATTTTATTGGAAATTCCTGCACCTATATTCATGAGGGATATTTGTCTGTAGTTTTCCTTTTTAGTGACGTCTTTGCCTGGTTTTGGTGTCACAATTATGCTTGCTTCATAGAATGAATTTGGAAGTATTTTATCCTTTCCTGTGTTCTGAAACTGCTTGAGTAGAATAGGTGTCACCTTTTCTCTGAATGTTGGATGGAATTCTCCAGTGAAGTTTTCTGGGCCAGTACTTTTTTGGGGGGAGCTTTTTTTTATGACCCACTCAATTTCTTCCTTTGTTATGGGTCTGTTCAAATTTTCTACCTTAGTCTGTGTTAGTTTAGGTAGGTCTTGTGTTTCTAGGAATTTGCTAATTTCTTCTAGGTTTTCAAATTTGTTGGAATACAGTTCTTCATGTTATTTTGTTACTATCCTTTTTATTTCAGTTGGTTCTGTTGTGATGTCACCCATTTTATTTCTTATTCATGTTATTTGCATTTTTTCTCTCTTTTCCTTAGTTAAATTTGCCAGTGATTTTCCATTTTGTTATTCTTTTTGAAGAAGCAGCTTCTAGTATTGTTGATTTTCTCTACTGTTTTTCTGTTTTCTGTTTCCTTTATTTCTGCTCTAATCATTATTATTTCTTTTCCACTGAAGGCTCCTTTTGTTGCTCTTTTTCTAATTGTTAGAGTTGTTAAGATATTGGTTTAGATTCTTTCTTCTTCTTCTTTGATGTGTGCATTAATTGCTAAAAATTGAGCTCTGAGTACTGCTTTTGCTGTGTCCCAGAGGTTTTGATATGTTGTGTATTCATTATTGTTTTTTTATATGAATTTTTTTTTAATTTCATACTTTATTTCTTCTGTTACGCAGTTGTTCTTGAGCAGAGTGTTACTCAGTTTCTATGTGTTTTATTTTTTTCACCTGGTCTCCCTATTGTTGATTTCTAATTTTATAACATAATCAGAGAAGACGTTTTGTAGAATTTTGATGTTTGTAAATTTGTTAAGGCTTGATTTGTGGCCTGACATATGGTCTGTTCTGTAGAATGATCCATGTGCACTTGAAAATACTGTGTACTTTTATTTTGTTGGTTGGAGTGCTTTGTATATGTCTATGAGATAAAGTTGGTTGATCGTATTCTTGTAATCTCAAGTATCTTTGTTGAGTTTTTTTCTAGTTGTCTTTCCTTCATCAAAAGTGGTTTGTTAAAGTCTCCTACTATTATTTAGTATTGTCTATTTCTCCTTTCAATTCAGTTAATGTTTGCTTTATGTATTTTGGAACTTTTTCATTGGGTGCATAGATATTTGTTATTGTTATGTCCTCTTAGTCTGTTGACCCTTTTATCATTATATAATGCCCTTTCTTATCCCTTATGTTGGATTTTGTCTTGAAGTCTATTTTATCAGCAATTAATATTGCTACTCCTGCTTTTTTTGGGAGGAAAGAGCTCAGGGGGTTGCCATTAGCTTGATAGGAGTTCTGGTGGCATAGTTCCTAAGGCATTTGACTGCTAACCAGAATGCTGGTGGTTCAAACCCACCAGCCACTCCTCAGAAGGTAGGTTGGGCAATCTACTTCC
>NW_006922461.1:104023-107872 GCF_000298275.1 Orycteropus afer afer
CTCCCTGTGCCCTTCTTAACTATGCACTCCTGTCTGTCCAGCTTTCCCTCCATGTGAATACTGCCCCTCTGGTGCCCCATGGCTGATTGCTCCAGGGAGTGTATCTCCCTAGAGTAGGTGGGTGCATCGGATTGGTTGGGTGTTCTGCAAATAAGTCTTTCTACTGTTGGGCTGAAAGCCAGACCTTGAGAGTGAGTCTTATCCCAGGCCTGAAGGGTATTCCAGGGCCATAGTCTTGTGGGTCCCACTAGATTCCATCCAACCAGTAATTCTGTTCATTATTGTGTTTTTGAAGTTTGTTCCACATTTTTCCTTCCACTCTATCAAGGATCTCCAGTTTTGATCCCTTTCTGAGTGGTTGGCATTGGTAGTCGAGCACCATCCAGTTCTTTTGGTCTCGAGGTCCATCACATCTTTGAACTAATTGTTTCCAAATGCCCTTGATTTTCTTCACTTTTCTTTGCTTCAGATGAGAGGATAACATTAGCATCTTAGATAGCCACTTGAAAGCTTTAAAACCCTAGTCACTACTCACCAAAGCAGGTGTGGAACAAGATATTTATGTACTATGTTGTGACAATTGAGCTTGGTGTACCCTAATACTATGATCCTGAGTCAGCAGGCCCAGTGGTTCTCTCTCCCAAGGTGTTTGGTTGTCTCTGAGGGATTACTCCAACTCTGTCTTCTGTTGCTTCTATAATGATTGTGGTTATTTTGTATCACTAGTATCTATGAAAGATTATCTTCATCTAAATCCATCACTGGTCTAGGGTACATTCCTGCTCATGACCCCCATCTAATCTTCTCAGTTGTCTATACATTTATCTGTAGCCTGGTGTTTGGTGTTAGTAGTAATGCAGTATTGTGCATATACTAGTATTTGTGTCTGTTGTCTATATCTTATGTGCATGTTTCAGTGTCCTTCCTTTCCCCAAAGTTATCATGCTTGTCACAGACTCTTTCCATACCATCCTTCCCCTTACCCAAATCAACATGTGGCTGCCAACTAATCCAAAATTTTCCCTCCTCTTCCCTCCCATCCCTGGTAACCTACAATGTCAGTTCCCTTCCCTAAGCAAACCCTTACTTGACCTTTTACAGTAATGGGCTCATACAATATTTGTCCTTTTGCTATTGACTTATTTCACTCAGTATAATGTCCTCCTCGGAAGGAAGGTTGGGCAATCCTACTTCCGTAGTGATACTGCCTCGGAAACCCAAGGAGGGGTCGCTATGAGTCGGGATCGACTCGACGGCACATAACAACAACAACAACAACAAATGTCCTCCAGGTTCATCCACATTGTGAGATGATTTGTATAATCTTCATTATTCTGTAATGTAGCACAGTATTCCATGGTGTGAATGTACCACAATTTGGTTATCCATTCACCTGTTGATGGACATTTAGGTTGTTTCCATCTCCTTGCTATAGTGAATTGTGCTGCGATGAACATGGGTGTGTATATGTCTGTTTGTGTCCTCTCTCTTACCTCTTTAGGATATATTCCTAGTAATGGAATTGCTGGATCAAATGGTATTTCTATTTTCATTTTTTTTTTAAGGAAACGCCATACCATTTTCCACAATGGTTGTACCATTTTGCAGTCACACCAGCAGTGTATGAGAGTTCCAATTCTCTGCAACCTCACCAGCATTTGTTATTTTCTGTCTTGTTGAACTTTGCTATTATTGCTGAGGTGAAATAATATTTCATTGTTGTTTTTAAAGTTTTCTATAAATTTTGGAGATAAGTCCTTTGTCAGATATGTCATAGGCAAGTATTTTCTCCCAATCTGTATGTTCTCTTTTTACCCTTTTAGAGAGGTCTTTTGAGGTGCATAAGAATTTAATTTTTAAAATGTCCCAGTCATCTAGCTTCTCTTCCACTGTCTGTGTAGCTTCTTGTCTTCTTGATTTTCTCTATTGTTTTTTGTTTTCTGTTTTGTTTATTTCTGCCACTCTTGCTCTTTTTTGGTTACCACTAGCTTGGTATACTTTTTTTCCACCCCTTGATTTTTAATTTGTTTTTATCTTTGTGTCTAATGTGGGTCTCTTGTAGGCAGCATATGGATGGATCTTCTTTTCTTATCCAATCTGCCACTCTCTTTCTCTTGACTGATGTAATTAGCCCATTCACATTAAGTGTAATGAGTGATGGATATGAATTTACTGCTGTCATTCTATTGTGTTTTTTGTTGTGTTGTTCATGATTTCCTTGTTCCAAATATTTTTCTGTACTGAGCTAATTTTGTTATCAAGTGTTTCTTCTCTTTCTTCTTTATTGTTGGTTTTGTGCTAACTAAGGCCATGTGTTTTTCTTGTTTCTGGGTTTCCTCAGGGGGATTTTTAATTTTCTTTGTAGTTACCCTGAAGTAATTTCTTGTCTCCTTAACTTTGGAACAGTCTGTTCTATAAAGACATTGTCCTGTCTTCCTCTCCATTGGAAGTTTTGTAATTAGAAATTTTATTCCCTCTATTTGTTTTGTTGCTGGTGTTGTGTGCAGATTAACCCCCTTGTTTCTTTGTGTACAATGTTTTATGAGCTTATTTTGAGCATCTGTTTCTGTGGGTTTTTTTTTTTTAATTGTTGATGTGAAGTGTCCTGATTTTAATATGTTGTTCTCTGTTGTGGGTTCTCTGTTGGAAGGACTCCATTTAGCATTTCCTGTAGGGTTGGTCTGTTCACAAATTCCCTTAATTTCTGCTTATCTGGAAATGTCCTAATTTCACCATCATATTTGATGGACATTTTTGCTGGGTATAGAATTCTTAGTTGAAAGTTCTTTTCCTTCAGTGTTTGCCATCCCATTTTCTTCTTGCCTGCATAGTTTCTGCTGAGTAATCAGAGCACAGTATGCATTCTTCAGCCAGTTCTAGCCTATTCTGTGCTGCCTTTGTGTTGTGCAATTCTGTAATTTTAGTATTCATCTTCTGGATTTCTATCTGTTGTTTTTGTATGAGTTCTGATTGTGTATTAATCTTGTTATTTTGTTCTTGAATGGTTTTCCTGAGTTCTTCCAGAGTGTTGTTTGTGTTTTCCTTGGTTCTGTTTGAGGTTTTCTTAAATTCCTGTAGAGTTCTATAAGCATATCTTCTATATTCCTTTTTGGATAATTTTATTGCCACCTCTTCCTCTGTGGTAATTAAGGTTGTGTGTCACCTTCGCTGGGCCTGGTTGAGTGGTGGGGAAGCTGGTGGTAGCTATTCCCCTGGATGAGACTGGCAATGAACTCCATGGTGGGATCTACCACAAGCAGCTGCATAGCTGCTTTAGCGATGTGGTCTGCTTTGCATATGTAAGAAGCAAATTTGGATATGGTCTCCAGCTTATGGCATGCTTGAACACTGAAAGTAGCTAAGTCATTGTTCAGCAGCCTGTCATGCTCTGCCGACCTTAGGACTTTCAATGGACTTGAATTAATGGCCTGCCATGTGGTTTGGTAATATCGGAACTGTGCCTTTTTACTTGTCAACCTTGAGTTTGTCAGCATCAGCAGCCAGCAGCTGTCCAAGTGAAGAAAAGCCTCTAGCTCCAGTGGGCTGGGAGCAGGAGGCAGAGCTGAAGCCCAAGGTTGAGGGGATTTTACCCAGCCCCTAGAGCGTGGCACCTTGAACTTGGAATTAAAGCCTCCAAACTGTAATAGAATGAACTCCTGTTTTTTAAGCCATCCCATTTGTGTTATATTTTCTGTTAGAGCAGCACAGAAGCAACCAAAACATCATCCATGCTTAATTATACTTTTGTATGGAATTTTATTTTATCTATTGTTTTATCCTATTTTTTGTTTGTTTGTTTGATTTGAGGTTACCTGTTGTTTCCTAGACATTTTGAAGTTGTTGTCTTTA
>NW_006922461.1:110807-111653 GCF_000298275.1 Orycteropus afer afer
TTCCATTTCATTTTTGACAACTTCCAATTTTCCTAGATTCATACTTCGTACATTTCATTTTCCGATGATTAATGAATGTCTGCGGCTGTTTCTCTTCAGTTTGAGTGGTGCCACATCAGCAAATGGGGGTCTCAAAAGCTTTACCTTATCCATATGAGTAAGCCTGGGCTTACTCAGATGATGCAGCTCTTTCCAAGTCCTATTTTGAGAGCCTTCTAACCTACCGGACTATTCATAAAGTTGTGTGGTAATGTATCAAACAGTGTTTCTTTGCTATTCATAAGGTTTTCCCTGGCCAATTATTTGAGTAGTGGACGGCTTCTTCCTTCTTCCTAGTCTGTCTCAATCAGTAAGCTGGGCTTACACCTTTGCACCATGTGCATCCCGCTGGGTTTGAAACACCAGTGGCTCAGCCTCAAAACTCACATCCATATGTCACCGCAAAAGGACAAACTGACAGACAAGTTTGTCTCCCTGTTGTAAACCTCTCATACCACCCTTACATAGGTCCCTGTGGCTGACTGCTCCTCTGTCCAGGTTCCTGGGCCTTTTAATCCCCTTTCTCCTGCTCTCCCACCCTGCTGCTTTGGGCATACCTGAGTTTCCTCTCCTCACCTGGATCTCTGTAGCTGGCTGCTCCTCTGTCTGGGTTCCTGGCTTTTAATCCCCTTTCTCCCACTCTCCCATCCTGCTTCTTTGGGCATGCCTGAGTTCTCTCTCCTCACCTGGATCACTGCGTCTGACTGCTCCTGTGTCCAGGTTCCTGGCTTTTAATCCCCTTTCTCCCACTCTCCCGTCCTGCTGCTTTTGGCATGCCTGAGTTCTCTCTCCTCACCTGGATCACTG
>NW_006922461.1:111798-113084 GCF_000298275.1 Orycteropus afer afer
TCCTGCTGCTTTGGGCATGCCTGCGTTCTCTCTCCTCACCTGGATCCCTGCGTCTGATTGCTCCTCTGTCTGGGTTCCTAGATTTTAATCCCCTTTCTCCCACTCTCCCATCCTGCTGCTTTGGGTGTGCCTGAGTTCTCTCTCCTCACCTGGATCACTGTGTCTGACTGCTCCTGTGTCCAGGTTCCTGGCTTTTAATCCCCTTTCTCCCACTCTCCCATCCTGCTGCTTTGAGTGTGCCTGGGTTCTCTCTCCTCACCTGGATCCCTGTGGCTGACATATATTTTGGCAATTAATTCAGGTGTGCTGGGTTGCTCTGCGTTTTTCTTTGTGTTGATGGAATCATTGTGGGAAATGTGGATGCAAGTGTCCGTTTGTCATGAAAGGGATTTATGTTGGGATGTGCAGGTGTTGTGATGGCTTAATGTGGTTCTTCTATTGAGTGAGGCAGGGGTGAAGGGGGAAAAGGAAGAAGAAAAAAAAAAAACACCCAATGTGCCAGAAGCACATCCTGGCTTTCCACATTTCTGTGGTTACTGCTGGTTCCCCTCTGTGCTAAAAAGTTGTCCTGGGAGAGCTGGATCCCAGCTTTGCTCTGTGAGCTTATCCCAGGGCCAGCCTACCTGTGGCGTGTTTCCTGCCTTCTCCCTTTCTGCTCCCAACTCAGTGGTGACCTGAGCCAGAGGCGTTTCTGCTCTATTTTTCAGAAATGTCCACTTACTCAGCTCAGTTCCCAAGGTTATCATCAGAAGATGCTATTATGGGTAGTCTGAGTCTCTGAAGCTGCTACTGGCTCCCCAGTGTTCCTGTTCTATTGTTTAGAGAGTTTTTTGTTTCTCTGTCTCACAGCCTCATGTGCTGCAGGGCAGGTTCATTTACTTTAATTTTTCCCAGCTGTTTACCCTGCTTCTTTCCCTCCCACTCCAGCTCCACTAAATCTGGCCTTCTCTAACTTAATGAGCTATTGACAATCCCAGAATCCCTGCTTCAAACTGCTGCACCTAGTTTTTCAGGCATTAAAATGCTTGAATGCTAGAGGGAATAAATGCATGGGCTACAGGTACAACACCATCTTCCAAACCTCCTGGGTTGGTTTCTGAGTGGTCTTGTTACAAGTCTTAATCTTACGTTGCTGTCTTCCATTGTTGGTTTTCTATTAGAAGATTTCCTTTAGCATTTCTTGTAGGGCTGATCTATTTTTCACAAATTCTTTTAATTTGTGTTTGTCTGGGAATGTCTTGATTTCACTGTCATATTTTTTTTAAATGCAATTTTATTTATAGTTT
>NW_006922461.1:113484-115048 GCF_000298275.1 Orycteropus afer afer
TTAACTATTGGGCTGAAAGCCCACCCCTGGGGGTGAGTTTTATTCCAGGCGCAGAATGTATTCCAGGGCCATAGTATTGGGAGTCTCACCAGATTTCATCTGACCAGTAATTCTGGTCATTATTGAGTTTTTGGATTTTGTTCCACATTTTCCCTCCCACTCTATCCAGGTTCTCCAGATTTGATCCTTTCCTGAGTGGTTGGCATTGGTCGCCAGGTACCATCTAGTTCTTCTGGTCTTAAGGGCCATCGTGTCCTAGGGCTAATTGCTTCTAAATGCCCTTTTGTGTGTTTGTGTGTGTGTTCTTCTTCACTTCTGACACTAGGAGATTGTTAGCTGCATCTTAGATGGCTGCTTGAAAGCTTTTAAGACCCTAGTCACTACTCACCAATGTAGGATGTGTAGCAACACTTTTATGGATTTTGTTGTGCCAGTTGAGTCTGATGTCCCCCAGTACTATGGTCCTGATGCAGTAGATCTATTGGATCTCTTTCTCATAGTGTCTGGTTGTCTGTGAGGGATTACTCTGTGTCTGTCTTCAATTGTTTCTGTAAGGACTACAGGTATTTTGTATCACTGGTGTCTGTGCAAGATTAGCCTCAGCTGAATATATCCTTGGTCTGGAGTATACCTTTGTTCACTGACCCCTGTCTGATCATCTCAGGTGTTTATGTGTTTATCTGTATAGCCTAGTATTTGGTGTTAATGGCAATGTGGCATTATGGACACATTGGTCGGTATTAGCATCTGTCATCTATCTCTTATGTGCACAGTTCAGTGTCCTCCTATTTCCTAATGTTATTATGGTGGTCATATATCCCTCCCCCTACCCATGTCAGCGTGTAGGCCCCAACTAGCCCCAAATTAATCCCTCCTCTTCCCTCCCCATCCCAGTAATCTACTAGGTGAGTTCCCTTTCCCAAGCAAACTCTTCTCTGTCTTTTTACAGTAATGGGCTCATACAGTAGTTATCTTTCTGTGATTGACATTTCACTCAGCATAACGTACTCCAGGTTCATCCATGTTGCGAGATGATTCACGTATCCCTCATTGTTCTTTAATGTGGCATAGTATTCCATTGTGTGGATATACCATAATTTGGCTATCCACTCATCCGTTGATGGGCATTTAGGTTGTTTCCATCTCTTAGCTATGGTGAATTGTACTGCAATGAACATAGATGTACATATGTCTGTCCGTGTGCTATCTCTCACCTCTTCAGGATATATTCCTAGCAATGGAATTGCTGG
Source organism: Orycteropus afer afer (assembly GCF_000298275.1). Taxonomy (NCBI): domain Eukaryota; kingdom Metazoa; phylum Chordata; class Mammalia; order Tubulidentata; family Orycteropodidae; genus Orycteropus; species Orycteropus afer. The sequence continues at coordinate 114,735 of NW_006922461.1, forward strand.
GTCAAATGGTACTTCTATTTCAGCTTTTTAAGGAAATACCATACCGTTTGCCACAATAGTTGTACCATTTTACAGTCTCACCAGCAGTGTGCAAGAGTTCCAATCTCTCCACAACCTCTCCAGCATTTGTTACTTTCTGACCTGTTGATCTTTGCTATTATTGCTGGGGTGAGATGATATCTCATTGTTGTTTTGTTTTGCATCTCTCTAATGATTAATGATCATGAGCAATTTCTCATGTGTTTATTGGCTGCCTGTATATCTTCTTTGGTGAAGTGTCTGTTCAGGTCTTTTGCCCATTTGTGAATTGGGTT
>NW_006922461.1:115473-118116 GCF_000298275.1 Orycteropus afer afer
GTATGCCTGTCTTTTGTTTGGCTGGAAGCCACAGGTGTGCATTCAATTCCAGACCTGAAGGACAGCTAGGGGCCATAGTCTCAGTGGTTCCACCAGGCTCCCTTGGGCCAGCAAACCTGTTCTCTGCTTTTTTTTTTTCTTCCAAATGATTTTGAGTTTTGTTTCACATTGTTCTCCCTGTCTATCCAGAATCTCCCACAGAGATCCTCTTTTTATCTTTTTATCCTTTTGATGATATCTTTCAATGCACACAAGAATTTAAGTTTTAAAAGGTCCCAGTCATCTAACTTCTCTTCTATCTCCTGCACATTCTGGGCTATGCTTGACAGTCTATTTATGCCATAAATTAATGCTCCCAGATTTGCCCCTATTCTATCTTTGATGTATTTTATAGTTTTGGGTTTTACATTTAAGTCTTTGATCCAGCTTGAATTTGTTTTTTGTGTATGGGGTGAGGTATGGATCTTGTTTCATTTTTCTGTAGGTGGATATCCAGTTTTGGCAGCACCATTTGTTAAAGAGGCTGTCTCTTCCCCATTTAATGGGTTTTGGACCTTTGTCAAAGATCAGTTGTCTATAGATGGATGGGTCTATATCTAGAATTTCAATTCTGTTCCATTGGTCTATCTGTCTATCATTGTACCAATACCATGCTGTTTGACTACTGTGGCTGTATAGTAGTTCTTAAGATCTTGGAGTGTGAGACCTCCCACTTTGTTTTTCTTCTTGAAAAGTGCTCTGCTTATTTGAGGTGTCTTTCCTTTCTTTACGAAATTAGTAGTTAGTTTTTCCATGTCCTTAAAAAATTTAGTTGAAATCTGGATCGGGTTTGCATTAAATGTATATATTGCTTTAGGTAGTATTGACATTTTCACCTTTTTTAGTCTACCTATCCATGAACAAGGTAGATTCTTCCAATTATGTAGTGCCCGTGTTTTCTCTTGTAGCAGTGTTTTATAGTTTTCTCTGTATAGGTTTTTTGTGTCTCTGGTGAGGTTTATTCCTAGATATTTTATCTTTTTCGTAGCTATAATGAATGTTATTTTTTTCCCTTATTTCTTTATCAGAGGATTCTTTGCTGGTGTAGAGAAATCCAACTGGTTTTTGTATGTTGATCTCATATCTTGCCACTTTGCTGAACCTCTTTATTAGTTCCAGTAGTTTTTCTATTGAGTCCTGTGGGTTTTTTTGTATAGGATTGCATCATCCACAAACAGAGATAGTTTTAATTCCTCTTTGCCAATTTGGATGCCTTTTATTTCTCTTTCTTGCCTTATTGCCCTGGCCAGGACTTCCAATACAATGTTAAACAGAGGTGGTGATAGAGGGCATCCCTGTCTGGTTCCTCTTCATAAGGGAAATGCCATAAGTCTTTCTTCATTAACAATGATGTTGGCCATTGGCTTTGCATATATACCCTTTATTATGTTGAGGAATTTCCCTTCTACCCCTATTTTGCTGAGAGTTCTAAACAGGAATGGATGTTGGATTTTATCAAGTGTCTTTCCCACATCAATTGATATAATCAAGTGGTTCTTTTCCTTTGTTTTGTTTATGTGGTGGATTACATTAATTGATTTTCTGATGTTGAACCACCCTTGTAAACCTGGTATGAATTCCACTTGTTCTGGGTGTATTTTCACCATCATATTTGAGGAACAGTTTTGCTGGATATATAATTCTTGGTTGGCATTTTTTTTTCCTTCCAGATTTTGTATGTCATCTCATTGCCTTCTTACCTGCATGGTTTCTAATGAGAAATCAGAGCTTACTCTTATTAGTTGCCCTTTGTAGGTAAGATTTTGTTTTTCTTGAGCTGCTCTAAAGATTTTTTCTTTGTCTTTGGTTTTGGAAAGTTCTATTATGATATGTCTTTGTGACTTTCTCTTTGGGTCTATCCTGTATGGGGTTTGTTGAGCTTCTTGGATGAATGTCTTTTTGTCTTCATGATATTGGGAAAGTTTTCTGTTAGTAGGTCTTCAGCAGTTTTCTCAGTGGTTTTTGTTCATTTGTTTGTTTTGTTTTTGTGCCTCCTTTTCTTCTGGGGTTCCAATTAAGCATATGTTGTTTCTTCTGACATCATGCCAAATGACTCATAGTTTCTTCATTTCTCTTGATTCCCTTATCTGATTTTTTCTCATACAAACTGGTGTCAAGGAATTTATCTTCTAGCTGGGATGTGCATTCCTCAGGCATTTCAATTCTACTCTTTTGTTTCTCCAACATGTTATCTATCTCTGTAATTTTTGTGTTCATCCTCTGGATATCCATTTTCTATTTTTGTTCTTGAATGATTTTCCTGAATTCTTCAAGGGTATTGCTAGTCTTTTCCTTGCTTTGTTTACAGTTTCCTTGAGCTCTTGTAAGCTTTAAATATATATACACAAATAATAAAACTACCTGAGAAATAATTCAAAAGGTATATATATATATACATACACACACACACACACACACACACACTTCTCAGGTAGTTTTATTATTTGTCCTCAGGGAGATTTCCTAGTTTCTTATTTTGGTCATTTGCTTCTGCTATATTGTCCTGTTTCTTTGTTTGAATGGAAATTGTCTGTTGTCTCCAAGACATTTTAAAGTTGTTGTTTTTATTTGTTGATTGTGTGTTGGTTTGTTTCCATATATACA
>NW_006922461.1:118285-119192 GCF_000298275.1 Orycteropus afer afer
ATTGTCCACTGTTTGTTGTTGATTCAGTGGTGTAGGACTTGATAGTAGTGCTTGTCTGTTGTTTGAGGTGGACAGTGAAATTGAAATGGATGGTTAGTAAAGAGTTAACTCCTCCTCCTGTTGGATGGGGCAGGAAAAGAGGAAAAAACTATGGAAGGAAAAAGAAAAATATAGAACAAAAATAAAAGATAGAAAATATAGAAAGAAGGACACAGGGAAGAGGGAACTACAGGGAGGAAGTGGGAATAGAGCTGTTACATTGTGGGGAATTACAGTCAATATCATGAAACAAAATGTGTATGAAATGTTGTAAGAGAAATAAATTTGCTCTGTAAACTTTTCCCAAAATCACAATAATTTTTTTTAAAAAAAAGAAAATATAGAAAAAGAGAGAGAGAAAACAAGGAGTGGTGGTCAAGTTGAAAGAATGGCAAAAGTTTAAGAAGACAAAGAAAAGGAGGGAGAAATAAGCAGGTAAAAAGGAAGAAGGTAAAAGAGAGAAGGAGTGAAATGAGGAGGAAGTAAGGGAAATTGAAAGTAAGGACTTTTGTAATTATGGTCAAGTTGTAGCCCTGGGAGCAGTCAAGTGTAACAGAGACCACACTCCACAGGTGTTTGTGTACAGAGGTGGAAGGAGCTAAGTACTAATGGTTTCCTGACAGTTGAAAAATCTGCAAGAGTTTGCCTGTTTTGCTCAGTGTGGGAAGGATCAACCAATGATGTGTGAGGAGGGAGACATAGCTACAGCCTTTGGGTCTATGTGTGTGGAGTGGATTGCTGGGGGTGGCTACTGGACTTCCTTGCCCTCTAGTTTGGTGGTGGTGGGCAGAGGTTTTACCCCTATTCCCAGGGAAGCTGTACTTTTTTGAGTGGAGATCTGGCTCACCAGTCATGATTCACTGGCATG
>NW_006922461.1:119567-122754 GCF_000298275.1 Orycteropus afer afer
GAAAGTTTACTCAACAAATGATGGAAAATAATTCTGCTGATCATCCTGTCCCCGAGTCTCTTCCCCTTCCAGGTTCTCTTGTATTCTTCTAGAAACCATGTATGCATACTTATCTACCTAGATATTTGAAGCCTTTCATTTCATTTCTTTTTTCAAACAAATTAGCATAGGGGCTCTGGTAGTGTAGTGCCTAAGGCACTTGACTGCTAACCAGAAGGCTGACCATTCAAACCCACCAATCACTACTCAGAAGGAAGGTTGGGCAATCTACTTCTGTAGTGATACCACTTCAGAAACCCAAGGAGGGGTCGCTATGAGTCAGGTCCAACTCAATGGCACGTAACAACAACAACAACTAGTCCTTTTCTTGTAACCATTAGCCTATTCCAAATTTTCTCAACTTTAGCACTATTGATATTTGGAGCCCCATATTTCTTTGTTGTGGCTATGCTGACTGTTCTGTGCATTGATTGTGTTTACCAGCTTCCCTGATCTCTACCCTCTAGATGCCAACCCCTCCCCCCATAAATATTGATGTAATTCTAGTTTGTATGTGTGTTTGTGAATACATCTGTAGGATAACTTTCCAGAAGTGACACTTCTAGATCAAAGGCTAATGTGCATCTTGAATTGTGATCCAATCAATAAAACCAAACTCACTGCTATGCAGTTGAATCCAACTCATGGTGACCCCTCTTTGGGTCTCTAAGGCAGTATCACTACACAAGTAGATTACCCAAGCTTCTTTCCGGGAATTGTAATCCAGGATGATCAAATTGCCCTCCAAATAGGACATACTAATTTGCTACCTTAGCAAACAATATAATGCCTTTTCCCAGAAATGAGAATCACAGTGCATTATCCAACTTGTTGATTTTTGCCAATGTGTGGGGAGAAAATAGAAGAACATTTTGATTTGCATTTCTTCAAATGTTTATTCCAGTCATTTGCCCATCTTTTTGTTGGGTATGTGATTTGATATGATTACTGGATGCCAGAACTTTATGTTAAGTTAGGTAAACTGTACCTTTATCACATATGTTGCAAATATTTTTTTCACAGTTGTTTATTCATTTTGACCTGGCTTATTACATCTCTTGAAGAGTAGACACTTACGTGTTCTAATGTGGTCTGATTTAGCAATCTTGTGGCTTCTAGATTTCATGATTTTTTTAAAAAAAGCTTCAGTGGGTCAAGCTTATAGGAATGGGCTTTAAATTATGTAGAAAAAGGTCGGTTGATGAATGATATTATTGGCACAATTGAGTCACCATCTGGAAGGAAACAACATTAGATTCCTCTACATCATAAAAGTAAATTCCAAATGAGTTACAGAGCTAAATATAAATTTAAAAATTAGATAAAAATTTAGGACGATATTTGTATAGTCTAGGAGCTCTGGTGCTATAGTAGTTAAGGCATTCGGTGCTAACCAAAATGTCGGTGGTTTAAACCCACCAGCTGGTTTAAACTCACTAGCTGAAGAAAGATGAGGCAGCCTGCGTCCGTAAAGATTTACATCCTTGGAAACCCAATGGGGGTTGCTGTGAGTCACAATTAACTCAATGACAGTGATCTTAGTTTTCTTGGTTTGCATAGCCTTAAACAGTAGAAGATACATTTTTAATGATGGTGGGAAAGCCAGAAGCCATAAAGGCAAAGATTGCAAGATTAGTCTCATAAACATGTTAAAATCTGTACAGTCACAGACATATTTGAGGGTGAGAGAAAATACATGCAATGTATTTTAATTAATTAATTAATTAATGTCTTATATACTGAAAGTGCAAAATGGTAGTAAGAACTAAAGGCAAATAATGCAATGGGTGGGAAAACAGAAAATATGGAGCAGGCTATCTATCTATCTATCTATCTATATATATAAATATACATAAAAAATTATATATATAAAAGTTTAAGGCTATATGAAAAGATTTGCCACTTCCTTAGTTTTCAAGCCAGGGGAAAAAATTGATTCCAACCCACAGAGACCCTATAGGACAGAGTAGAACTGCCCTATAGGGTTTCCAAGGTTGTAAATAATTATGGAAGCAGACCAACGCATCTTTTTCCTGGGGAGCAGCTGGTGGGTCCCAACTGCTAAGCTTTCTAGCAGCTCAGTGCTTTAACCACAGCACCACCCGAGCTGATTTTCAAGCCAGGAAAGCAGTGTTCATTTTTATTGGTCCTTTCCTTTCCAGAAAATGAAACATCTTCTACCCCTTCTTACCCCTTCTACTACTGTTTGTTTTCCTACCAAACTTTTTCTTAAAAAAAAAAAAAATGTCCAAAAACATCAAAATTGTGCCTAGGTTACTTTAACAAATTTACTTCCAAAAATTAGCCAATGAAAACCCTATGGATTTCTATAGAATCCTGTCTGAGAGATAGTACTGGAAGATGAGCACCTTATGCCGGAAGGCACTCAAAATACAAAGTGGCTACGAGTGGACTCGAGCATTCCCATGATCTTGAAGATAGTACATGGCCTATGCAACATTTCATTCTGCTGTACCTGGGGTTGCCATGAGTTTGAACCTGTTGTTGTTGTTAGGAGCTGTCAAGTTGTCTCTGACTCATAGAGACTCTATACACAGCAGAACGAAACACTGCCTGGTCCCATGACAGCTCCATGATCCCATTCCCACAGACACTGTGTCAATCCATCTCATTGAGGGCCTTCCTCTCTTTTGTTAACCCTCCACCTTACCAAGCATGACATCCTTCTCCAGGGAATGGTACCTTCTGATACCATGACCAAAGTAGGTGAGACGAAGTCTGGCCATTCTCGCTTCCAAGAAGCATTCCAGATGTACTTCCTCAAGGACAGATTTGTTAGTTCTTTTAGCAGTCCATGGTACTTTCAGCATTATTCACCACACCACAACTCAAAATCATCAATTCTTCTTTGGTCTTCCTTATTCATTGTCCAGCTGTCACATACATATGAGACAATTTAAAAGATCATGACTTGTGTCAGGCACACCTTAGTCCTCAAGGAGACATCTTTGCTCTTCAGCACTCGAAAGAGGTCCTTTGCAGCTGACTTGCCCAGTGCTATATGGCCTGACTGCTGCTTCCACTGGCGTGGATTGTAGAACCAAGCAATGTGAAGTCTTTGACAAGTTCAATCTTTTCTCCATTTATCATGATGCTGCTTATTGGTCCAGTCGTAAAGATTTTTGTT
>NW_006922461.1:124394-126269 GCF_000298275.1 Orycteropus afer afer
GGCTGGCGCGGGATTGGGCAGTGTTTCGTTCTGCTGTGCATGGGGTCGCTATGAGTCGGAAACGACTTGACGGCACTTAACAACAACAACAACAAGATTTTACTTCTGTGCAATATTAATGGTATTGTTCGATAATTTCCACATTCTGTGGGATTATCTTTCTTTGGAATGGGTACAAATATGGATCTCTTCCAGTCAATTGGCCAGGTAGCTGTCTTCCAAATCTCTTGGCATAATCGAGTAAGTGCCTCCAGTGGAACATCCATTTGTTCAAACATCTCAATAGATATTCCATCAATTCCTGAAGCCTTGTTTTTTGCCAATTCCTTCAGTGCAGCCTTGAATTCTTCCTTCAGTACCATTGGTTCTTGATCATATGCCACCTCTTGAAATGAATGAAGATCAATCAGTTCTTTGGTACAGTGACTCTGTGTATTCCTTCCATCTTCTTTTGATGCTTCCTGCATTGTTCAATATATTGCCCATGTTATTGTTGTTGTTATGTGCTGTCAAGTCGGACCATATTGCCCATAAAATCTTTCAATATTGCAACTCGAGGCATAAATTTTTCCCCTCAGTTCTTTCAGCTTGAGAAATCATGAGTGTGACCTTGTCATTTGGTTTTCTAACTCCAAGTCTTTGCACATTTCATTATAGTAATTGGCTTTGTCTGCTCGATCTGCTCTTTGAAATCTTCTGTTCAGCTCTTTTATCTTGTAATTTATTCCATTTGCTTTAGCTACTCTCTGCTCAAGGGCAAGTTTCACAGTCTCTTCTGTCATCCATTTTGGTCTTGTCTTCTTTTCTCATTTTTTTAATGACCTCTTGCTTTCTTTATGGATAATGTTCCTCATGTCACCCCACAGTTCTGGTTTTCCATCATTAGTGTTCAATGCATCAAATCTGTTCCCTGGCCAACTCTTTGAGAAGAGTTTGCCTCTTCCTTCTTCCTGGTCTGTCTCAGTCTGTAAGCTGCGTTGAAACCTGTGCACCATGTGCTGCCCTGCTGGCATTTGAAACACCGGTGGCACAGCCTCAGCCTCACAGCAACATGCAAGCCACCACAACACGAACAAACTGACAGACAAGCTTGTCTCCCTCAGCTGTTCAAAACCTCTCTGCTCTTCCCTTACCTGGATCCCTGCTGTTGCCCACTCTGTTGTTCCCCGGCTTTTCTTTCCTTTCCCCCAACTTTCCTGCCTCTTGGGCGTGGGACCTGGATCTGTGCTGCTGCTCACTCTGTTGTCCCACTGGCTTTTCTTTCCTTTTCCCCAACTTTCCTGCCTCTTGGGGGTTTGAGCTTGAACTTACTCCACAGCAACTAACAACAACAACATGCATATTCTAAAATATTCAATTTTTCATCTAATAAAAATATCACAGACATCCAATCATTTTTATCAATGGCAGCTCCAGTTCCATAGCATAGATGTAACAATTTATTTAACCAGTCAGCTTTTGATGGACATTTAGAGCTGTCTCACCCTGGATTTTGGTAATACAAAGAAATTGCCTTGAACATCCTTATGCTTGTGTGAATATTTCAGTAAGATTGATTCTTGGAAATGCAACTGCCAGTTAAAATATGAGAACAAGTTTTCGATAGATACTGCCAGATTACCCGTCATCCAACCTTAAATGAGAGTACTCAATCCAATAACCTCATGAACACTGTCTCTTATCTGTCTTTTGATTATTTACCAATCTTATGGATAAAAAAGGAGCTCTGGTAGAATAGTGCCTAGGGCACTTGACTGCTAACCAGAAGGCTGGCGGTTCAAATCCACCAACCACTCCTCGGAAGGAAGGTTGGGCAATCTACTTCCGTAGTGATACTGCCTCGGCAACCCAAGGAGGGGTCGCTATGAGTCGGGG
>NW_006922461.1:126690-127217 GCF_000298275.1 Orycteropus afer afer
ATGGTCTACAAAGGCTTCAGCACTCCAAAATTATAAAAAATATTTTACTTCCTTATTGATTTTTGTTTTAAATTGTGCTTTAGGTGCTAGTTTACAGAGCAGAGTTTGTTTTGCATTCAACATTTCGTGTACATTTGGTTTCATTCCCCAATTACTATCCCCAACCCTAACCCACTCTCCTCCTCTCCCTTCCCATTACCCCCTCATGCCCCTCATAGTTATGCACTCCTGTGTGTCCTGCATTTCCTCCATGCGAATGTTGCCCCTCTGGTGCCCTGTGGTCAATTAATTGATCCAAAGAGATGCATCTCCATAGATTATGTGGGTGCCTCACCCTGGGTTGAGTGGTCTGTGTGTATGTCTTACTTACTATTGGCCTGAGAGCCAGCACCTGGGAGTGAGTTTTGTTCCAAGCCTGAAGTGTATCCTTTGGCCATAGTATTGGGGGGTCCCACCAGACTCCATCCAACCAATAATTCTGGACATTAATGTGTTTTTGGATTTTGTTCCATGTTTTTCCTCCCACT
>NW_006922461.1:127439-129099 GCF_000298275.1 Orycteropus afer afer
TGTAGGTTGTGGAAGATTTTTATGTAATTTTTTGTGCCAATTGAGTCTGGTGTCCCTCAATATTATGGTCCTGAGTTGGTAGATCCATTGGATCTCTCTCCCACAGTGTTTGGCTGTCTGTGAGAGATTTCTATATGTCTATCTTCTGCTGATTCTGTAAGGATTGCAAGTATTTTGTATCACTGGTATCTGTACAAGATTAGCCTCAGCTGAATCTATCCTTGATCCAGAGTATACCCCCGTTCACTGACCCCCATCTGATCCTCTCAGGTGTTTATGTGTTTATCTGTAGCCTGGTGTTTGGTGTTAATGGTAATGTGTATACCAGTGGATATACTGGTATTAGCCTCTGTTGTCTACATCTCATGTGCACAATTCGGTGTCCTCCCTTTCCCTAATATTATCATAGTGGTCACAGACTCTTTCTATACCATCCCTCCCCTTATCCACCTCAGCATGTAGCACCCAAGTAGCCTGAAATTATTCCCTCCCCTCTGTCCACACCCTAGTAACCTACAAAGTGAGTTCCCTTCCTTAAGCAAACCCTATCTTGTCTTTTTACAGTAATGGGTTCATACAATATTTCTCCTTCTGCAATTGACTTATTTCATTAAGCATAATGTCCTCCAGGCTTATCCACAATGTGAGATGATTCATGTATCCTTCATTGTTCTTTAATGTAGCATAGTATTCCGTTGTGTCAATGTACCATAATTTGGTTATCCATTCATCTGTTGACAGGGATTAAGGTTGTTTCCATCTCTCTGCTACAGCGAATTGTGTTGCGATGAACATAGGTGTGCATATGTCTGTCAATGTCCTGCATCTCACCTTTTTAGGATATATTCCTAGTAATGGAATTGCTGGGTCAAATGGTATTTCTATTTTCAGTTTTTTAAGGAAACGCCATAACATTTGCCACAATGGTTGTACCATTTCACAATCCCACCTGCAGTGTATGAATTCCAATATCTCTGCAACCTCACCAGCATTTGTTTTCTGTCCTGTTGGACTTTGCTATTATTGCTGGAGTGAGATGACAGCTCATTGTTGTTTTGATTTGCATCATTCTAATGACTAAAAATGGTGAGTAATTCCTCATGTGTCTGTTGGTTGCCAGCATATTATCTTAAGTGGAGTGTCTGTTCATGTCTCTTGCCCATTTTTGAATTGGATTGTTTGTCTTTTTGGTGTTGAGATGTTGACGTTTTCCATAGATTTTGGAGATAAGTCCTTTGTCAGATATGTCATAGGCAAGTATTTTCTCCCAATCTGTAGGTTCTTTTCTTACCATTTTGATGAAGTCTTTCAATGCACATAAGAATTTAATTTTTAAAAGGTCCCAGTCATCTAGCTTCTCTTATATCTCTTGTGCATTCTTCTATCTCTTGTGTTATGCTTGATAGTCTATTTATGCCATAAATTAGGGTTCCTAGTTTTGCCCCTATTTTATCTTTGATGAATTTTATAGTTTTGGGTTCTACATTTAAGTCTTTGATCCAAAATTAATTTATTTTTTGTATGGGGTGAGGTATGGGTCTCATTTTTCTGCAAGTGGATATCCAATTTTGCCAGTAATGTTTGTTAAAGAGGGTATCTCTTCCCCATTTAATGGGTGTGTTAGACTGGGTTCTCTAGAGAAACAAAACCAGTAAAGCTT
>NW_006922461.1:130174-130952 GCF_000298275.1 Orycteropus afer afer
CATGGCAGGCTGCTGAAAAACAACATGGCTACATGCAGAGTCCAAGCTTGCTATAAACTAGAGACCATTCTCCAAGGCTTCTGCTTATATACAGAAAGCAGACCATATTCCTTAAGACAGCTACTCAGCTGTTCACAGTAGATTCCACCATGGAGTTGATTGCCAGTCTCATCATGGGGAATATACATCCAGCTGCCCAGCCATTCAACCAGGCCCAGCCAAGTTGACACACAAACTGAACTACAACAATCTGTCTATCATTGTACTAATACCATGCTGTTTTGACTACTGTGTCTGTATAGTAGGTTTTAAGATCTGGGAGTGTGAGACCTCCCACTTTGTTCTTCTTCACCAGTAGTGCTCTGCTTATCCCAGGTCTCTTTCCTTTCCTTATGAAGTTAGTAATTGGTTTTTCTATGTCCTTAGAAAATTTAGTTGGTATTTGGACCAGGATTGCATTAAATATGAAGGTTGCTTTAGATAGTAGTGACATTTTCACAATATTCAGTCTACCTATCTATGAACCAGGCAGGTTCTTCCATTTATGTAGATCCGTTGTTGTCTCCTGTAGTAGTGTTTTATAGGTTTCTTTTTATAGGTCTTTTGTGTCTGGTAAGGTTTATTCCACTTAGAAGGAAGATGGGGCAATCTACTTCCGTAGTAATACTGCCTCAGAAATCCAAGAAGGGGTCGCTATGAGTCGGGTCCAACTTGACAGCACATAACAACAACAAAGTTTATTCCTAAATATTTTATCTTTTTAGTAGCTATTGTAAAT
>NW_006922461.1:152073-152721 GCF_000298275.1 Orycteropus afer afer
GCACAATTTACAATTGAATAACCATCAAAAAACTAGAAGCCCATGGGCAAAAATCACACCATGCAATCACACATGAACAATGACCAAAAAAAAAATTGAAAAGGGGAAAGAAAAAAAAGAAGAAGAAGAAGAAAAAACAAGCAAATCTGCAATATCTGGGCATAGGGCATCAAGAAGAAGAGAAAAGGGAAAAAAGAAAAAAAATGGGGAAGGAGAATAACAAACGAAGAAAGAAGAAAAAAAATAGGAAGATTGCAAAAAGAAAAATAAGGAATGGGGTTAGCCACAAGAGGAGAAAAACAAACCAAAAAAAAAACAGGGAAAAGAAGAAAAAGCGAACAAAAAGCAAGCAAACAAACAAACAACAACAACACAAAAAAAAACCCTTACAACAACACCACCAACAACAAAAAAAAACCCTTACAACAACAACAACGACAACAACAAACAAAACCCTTTACAACAACAACAACAACAAAAACCCTAAAATTGGGGGGGGAGGGCAGAATCCCAACCAGGCACAGGGAAAAGAAAACTATTGAAAACTAGGACATGGTAGGGGAAGATCAGGAACAGTAATATAAAGGACAAATGTATCAATAATATTAGTTGGTTTGGAACGGACAAATACAAGCAAACTAATCACCG
>NW_006922461.1:153949-155451 GCF_000298275.1 Orycteropus afer afer
CAAATTCTTCTGCTAGTTGGGGTTTAGTCTACTTCTGAATCCTTCTCTTCAAGGCTCAGGGGTCCAAGATTAACTTCTGTGTCTGTGTCAATTGGTTTTCCTTTTCTTTGTTGAAGAGGGTCTGTGCAGTCCTTCTATCTAGTCCGCCATCTTCAGCTCCTCCCTAACTGCTGTTTTTGTATGAGTTCTGATTGTGCATTAATTTTGTTATTTTGTTCTAGAATGATTTTCCTGAGTTCTTCCTAAGGAACTGTCTGTGTTCTCCTTGCTTCTGTTTGGGGTTTCCTTAGACTCTTATAAAGCTCTATAAACATATCTTCTAAATTCCTTCTCAGATAATTCTATTGCCTCCTCTTCCTCCATTTTTAATGAGACCTTTGTTTGTGGTTTTGCTTCTGATGCCTTGTCTTGTTTTTCTTTGTTTGATTTGAGGTTGCCTGTTGTTTCCTAGACATTTTAAGGTTATCTTTAACTGTTGTTTATGTATTGATTTGTTTTGTATTGGTTTTATGATTTAATCTTTTGAAAAGGTGGAGCTGGTGTATTTTATTTTATTTTTTGGTTATTAATTGAGATATGCTGGGTTGCTCTTCAGTATTCTTTGTTATGTTGGAATTGCTATGTGGAATGTGGATATAGGCCTCTGTTTGTGGTAAAGAGGGTTTAGAATCCGAACTGGCATCTATTATGTTGGCTGAATGTGATTTCTTCTATTGGATGAGTGAGGGTATTGGTGGAGAAGGCAGGAGCGGAAGAGAGAAAAGAAGGGAAGTTCCACATTGCTAGGGGCAGTTTCTAGGGCTTTGAGTGGGCTGTTAATGATTACATTGTATTGTTATTCACAGGCCCACAGCTCAAGTTCAGCAAAGACTCCAGTTGTTAGGAGGTTGCCACTTTCCACCAGGCTCAGACACATGCAAAAACCTTGCTCCTGAGGCCCTTTGGTGCCAAAAATCTGATCCAAGTCAACTGCCCGGGTCCATGATCACCCACAGGAGTTCCTGTCTGGGCCTGCCCACTTGTGGCACCGACCCAGAATGTGATCCGTTGGGAGTTCCTCCCAGGGCCTGCACACTTGCATTGCCAGCCCACACCACAATCCGCCACAGGAGATCCTCTCAGGTCCCATTCATTCACTTGCAGCCCCAAAGATCTCTCCACTCAGTTTCAGTGGTGCTGGAGTCAGGGGAATGCCCACTCACACCCAGTGGTCCCAATATTACTGACAAAGTCAAGTGTGGGCCCCTCACTGCCAAAAAGCTGGCCCAACTCATTCAGTGATCTTCTGTGGGGGCTCCTCCCGAGGCCTGCCCTCTTTCAGCACCAATGGACTCTCTGCTCTGGTTTCAACGGTGGTGGAAGTGCCCACTTGCACCCACCTGACCCAAGTTACCAATAAAAGCAGGTGCTCAAGGTAGATCCTTGGGGTGATCACTGGTATGCTGGTATGGTCACTGGTATGCTGGTGTGGTGTGTCTTCTTCCTTAACCCAGAGAGTTCTT
>NW_006922461.1:156126-157524 GCF_000298275.1 Orycteropus afer afer
TTTTGTCACATATCTGGAGATAAGAAGTCTGAGTGTTCAGGGCATCAGCTCTAGGAGAAGGTCCTTCTTTGTTCCTTCAGCTTCTAGTAGCTTCTGGCAATACTTGAAATTCATGGGCTTGTATGAATGCATCTGCTTTCGCCATCACATGGATCTGTGTCCCCTAGTGTGTGTCTCTCTGTGTCCACCCCATTTTATAAGACGCCACTCAGAGGATTAAGTTTAGGACCCACACTACTATTGTATGACATCATTAACATAATAAAAGAAAACGCCTGGTTCTGAACAGGGTCACATTCACAGATACAGGGGTTAGGACTTCAGCATATGTTTCTGGGGGGCACAATTCAATCCATTTCACTCACTTTGGGCTTTAAAAAGTAATGGGTTATTTTATATGGAAAGGAAAGAGAGCTTGGATAAGCAAAGTACAACTGAAGAAGAAGAACAAGGTAGGAAGTATCACACTCCCAGATCCCAAAACCCAATATACAGACACAGTAGTCAGAACAGCCTTGTATTGGTATCATGACAGGCACATAAAACTGTGGAACAGAATTGAGAACCCAGAAATAAATCCATCCACCAATGGTCAGCTGATCTTTGACAAAGGACCAAAATCCATTAAATGTGAAGCATAAAACTATAAAGTCCATCAAAGGAAAAATAGGGTCAAAGTTAAGGGTCCTAATTTATGGCATAAACAGACTATCAAGCATAACCCAAAATACATAAACAGCAGAAGATAAACTAGATGATTGAGACCTTCCGAAAATTAAATTCTTATGTACATCAAAAGACTTCTGTAAAAGAGTAAAAAGAGAACCAAGTGAATGGGAAAAAAGTTCAGATAAGTCAAAGGACTTATTTCTACAATTTACAGAAAGCTCCAGCACCTCCACATTAAAAAGACAAACAATCCAATTTAAAAATGGGCAGAACACATGAACAGACATTTCAACAAAGAAGATTTTCAGGCAGCCAACACACAGGAGAAGAAATATTCATAATCATTAGCCATTACTCACTGCTGTCGAGTCGAGTCGACTCATAGTGACCCCTCCTTGGGTTTCCAAGGTGATATCTCTACAGAAGTAGAGTGCCCAGTCTTCCTTCCAAGGAGTGGCTGGTGGCTTTGAACTGCCAGCTTTCTGGTTAGCAGTCAAATGCCTTAAGCACTATTCCACCAGAGCTCCCCATTAGCCATTAGAGAGATGCAAATCAAAACAATAACGAGATAGCATCTCATCCCAGCTCTAATAGCAAAGTTCAACAAAACAGAAAATAATAAATGCTGGCAAGGATGTGGAGAGATCAGGACTCTCATGCACTGCGAGTGCACTATAAAATGATACAACCACTGTGGGAAACAGTCTGATGAATCCTTAAAAGTATGGA
>NW_006922461.1:158300-162850 GCF_000298275.1 Orycteropus afer afer
TTTGAACTTGGACTTAAAGCCTCCAAATTGTAAGAATAAACTCCTGTTTGTTAAGGCCATCCCATTTGTGGTATATTTCTCATCAGAGTGGCACTAGGTAACCAGAACAGTTCATTATTGTAAAAAGTCAAGGAAAGGTTTATATATGGAAGAAAACTTTCTTTCTTTGTTACCAGGAATGAGAGGGAAGAGGAGAGAAAATTCCTAGATAGGTTAATATATATATATGTGGTGTAGTAAGTTTCATGGTATGGCTTTTCTAGCCATAGTCCTTGCAACTCCCACCAGATTACTGGGTGGGACCATGGGACCATGCAAATATGTGTCAACTTGGCTGGGCAGCTGGTAGTAGTTATTTCCTATAATGAGACTGGCAATTAACTCCATAGTGGAATTTTCTGTGAACAACTGAGTAGCTGCTTTTAAACTCCTGATTGCTAAAGTTATCCACATGGGATATTTCTTTTGGGGCAGCATGAATTGATCTTCTGGGGAAATTCCCTCTCTCTCAGATGTGTAGAACTCTGATGTTGGGATTAGTTAGTTTTGCCATTCTGCCAGGCTTAAAATGAGCCCTTCTAGAGGCAGAGGGGGAATCTCACTGTCAGGTGGGAGAGATGCCCAGGTGAGAGAGACACCTGGCTGAAAGAGTTGCCTGGCTGAGAGAAACGCCTAGCTGAGAGACAGTGGCCATGGAACCAAGAGGTATGGGACAGAGTGGTAGGCATACCTGGCCCACAGAGGCAGAGGCCGGGCCAAGAGGCCAAGGGCCAGAGAGGTGTGTCTAAGGGCACAGCAGAGGGGAGACTATCCTGATCGAAGAACTGTATCCTGAGCATGTTCCTGAACTTGAATTATAGCCTGTTGCTTCCCTAATAAACCCTATAATCTGGGAGTTCTGTGTGGCCACTGCAGCAAATTATCAAACCCAGCAAAGAGGTGGTGGGTGCTGCAGGAGGGAAGGTTGGTGTCAAGGTTTGTAAGTGCGCTGGAGGGTGGTGGCATGTCTGGCCTCATAGGTACAGGCCTTGGGCTGCTGATGGTTAATCTGTCTTCCTCTTGTGTAGTTAAAGGAGGCCATAAGATGCTGCCTCCCTGCCCCTTTAGCAATATATATATATAGAGAGAGAGAAACCAAAGATTATTTAGTGGCTAGCAGGGTAGGAGGGAGGGGAAAAGGGGAAGTTTTGTTTGTGGTGCATTGAGTTTATGCTAATGGTGGTGAAATATTTTGGAAAAGGATAGCAATAAAAGTGGCACAACATAAAAACTGTCATCAATATTCCTGAGCTGTAAACCTAGAAGTTGTTATGCTGGTGAATGTCTTGGTGTGTATGTTTTCACCACAACAAAAGCAAATAAAATAAAATAAAATAAATAATAATGAGTGGGTTGTTACAGAAATCATTGACTTTCAAGGACATGTTTGTGGACTTCACCCTGGAGGAGTGGCAGTAGTTGGACTCTGCTCAGAAGACACTCTACAGGGATGTCATATTTGAGAACTACCGCCACCTGATCCCAGTGGGTTAGTCCCCAGTATGACTTTGGTGCTCTTAGTAGTGTCTTTTTCTCACAGCTGATCAGGGAATCTACTTCCCTAGTGATGCTGCCTCAGAAACACAAGGTGGGGTCGCTAGGAGTCGGATCTGACTTGACGGCAATGAGTTTGGTTTGTTTTTATTTGGGGGGGGGGTTAAGGTCAAGGGCTTTTGAAACCCTCGGTGAGCTTGGGCTTAAGGCTCAATGTCAGGAATTCTTAAGCCCTCTTGAACACTGGTCAGCATATTGATACTCTCACCTTCTATGTGAATGTTCTGTATTGAGGTACAAATAGCCATCTTCACTGGGCTACAAGGATGGACCTCAGTTCTGGAATGCCTGCCTCCATCATTAATAACAAAGTCCTATGTTGTTTTCCCTGAGCAGGATATCTAGTTGCCTAGTCAGAGGTCATCTTCAGGTTGGGAAAAGGAGCAGAGGCCTGGATGGCACATGGAGAAACCCCCATGTGGAGCTGTCAAGGTGAGCACCTCCTAGGCAAGTGAAGCTGGCAGTAAATAGCACCTATTTGGTGGATGGCTGGTGAGTCTCTTGGATGTGTTCAGGATCTCTTTTTCTCAGAGCCCTCAGATTTTAGGAGATGACTCAGAATTGATGAATAGAGCTATTATACTATCCAAACAATGCCACCACCTATCACCCTGTTAGTCTCCATGTTCTTTGTGTGAGGTTTAGACAGAGGATGGCCACTATTGTTCTTTAGATTTCATTTTTACCTTACAGCATTCTGGGTGGCTAGTGACAAACAAGTGCTAGTCTTGTTTTCATTCCTTTTCCCCTCTCCTCTCTGACAGCTTTTAGGATTTTTTTTTTCTCTGTTCTATAACTTTTACATTTTCACCAGAATATGTGTACATGTCAGTGTTTCCTCTTTACATGGAATGTGGTGGTCCCTTTAACTATGAAACTTTGAGTCTTTTTTTCACTGTAGGGAAACTTCCTCACATGGTTTATTGGAGAGTTTTGATAGTGACCATTAACTTTATCAAGTCAAGTACTCACTGTGATCTTTACCCTCTCACCTTGTGTCTAAGAGGAGCTCTGGTGGTGTAGGGCCTAAGGCATTTGACTGCTAACCAGAAGGCTGCCGGTTCAAACCCACCAGTCACTCCTCCCGGCAGAAGGAAGAATGCTCAGTCTGCTTGGGGATACCGCCTTGAAAACCCAACCTACTCAAGGGCAGTGAGTTTGTTTGTGTGTGTGTGTGTGTCTAAATAGGGTAAACCTTAAATCTTTACAGTTTTCTCTTATTTCTTCTCAGACTTTCATATATCTGACTTGATTCCTCCTGATACAAGATTCTGCCTCGTATCAGTATCAGATTTCACCTTTTAAAAAATATTTTGGTTTTTAAAATTAAATTTTATTTATTTAATAAAT
This sequence comes from Orycteropus afer afer, assembly GCF_000298275.1. Lineage (NCBI taxonomy): Eukaryota > Metazoa > Chordata > Mammalia > Tubulidentata > Orycteropodidae > Orycteropus > Orycteropus afer. The sequence continues at coordinate 161,244 of NW_006922461.1, forward strand.
AAATAAGTTGACTTTTAATTAGGTTTATACTTATTTAATAAATAAATAAGTTGAATGGACTTTACTCTTCAGGTGGAATGATTTAGTGAGCAGTATTTCAGTCCTGGGCAGATCTACATTTTCCTTTGTTTTGTGATTTGATTTTTTGTTTTGTTTTTCCCTTTGGGCTCCTTATGGAGATCCAGAAACCTCAGATATTGGTCTCCCACTCTTCTCTCCCCACTTGTAATACCCCCTCAGTAGGCAAACCCCAGAAATGTCCATGTAGAGCCTAGTTACTGCTCAAAGTGTGTTGCATGGTCCGGCAGCCTGGGCCTCACCTGGGCCCTTAATAGAAATGCGCAATCTCAAGCCCCATCCCAGATTTGCTAAATCATAATCTGCTTTTGATCCAGATCCCCAAGGACCTGTATGCACATTGAAGTTTGAGAAGCACTGCTTTTTAGAGATAAGTTTCAGGACTCCAGCTGTAGTCAGATGCTGGTCCTCCTGCTCCATGAGTGACTACCCTAATGACTCTGAAAGCCTACCTTGCTTGGCAAACTCACCTACTCTCCTCTTAGAGCTCCTTTCTGCTGGTGCATGTGTCTCCTAACTCTTGGTAACTTCTCCCAGAAACGTTTTAGGTTATAATTTCCTCCTTATTGAGCAGTGCAATCCCTTCTCATTAGATCATGTCTGTTCTGCTGAGATTCTTATTTCCAGTGATACCTTGGAATTGTCATGACTGTGAGTGATTACTCTCATTTCAGTGGTACTCTGGAAGGCAGAAAAAGAAAACTCAGGGAAACTGTCTACCCTCTTGAGTCAGAAGTCTCTTACATTGAAAAAAAAATTCATTTTTATTAAAAGTAATACCTGTACATGTTCAATTGAATAATCTAGAGCAGTCTATGATAAAAAGTAATCTTAGATGCATTCCTAGTCCCACACCCCAAGGGCAGTCACTTCTAAAAGTTTCTGTTTTTAATTCTTCTGGGGAGCACCCCCACATATCCCAGGAATACCTTTATTAGCAACTCATGAGCCTTTCAATTTCTTGAGTTTTCTATTTTATTTCTCCTCTATGAAAAATAAGGATTTAGCTCACTCACACTCTGGCCCTCTGCTCTTCACAATGTTTGATTGTCAAATTTTTATTTTTAGATCTTTCATTGGATACAATTGTAACTTTAAATTATATGCTTAAGCTTCTGTTTTCACATTACATACTGTAACTTTCTTTTTTAAAACTAACTAAGTGCCTATGACTTATTTCTCCACCTAGGACATAATAGAAGCAGCAGTCAAGAAATTGGACGATGTATTGCACTGGGTAAATCTGTTGCAAAAGACTTCTTTAAAGTGCTGAATACCAAAGAAGTCTCTTTGAAGACTAACTCAAGCCACAGTCTTTTCAATTGCCTCATATGAATGTGAAAGCTGAGCAATGAATAAGGAAGACTGAAGAAGAGTTGATGCTTTTGAGTTGTGGTGTTGGTGAAGAATGCTGAAAGTACCATGGACTGCCAAAAGAATTAACAAATCTGTCCTAGAAGAAGTGCAGCTGGAATGCTCCCTGGAAGCAAGAATGGCCAGACTCATAACATACTATACAAAACATTGTT
>NW_006922461.1:163863-166608 GCF_000298275.1 Orycteropus afer afer
TCCGTAGTGATACTGCCTTGGAAACCCAAGGAGGGGTCGCTATGAGTCGGGTTTGACTCGACGGCACATAACAACAACAACAAACAGTTTTTAACCAGGGATGTATGATATTTTACTGGTAGAAATCTCAGAATAGTCATAAGTTACCTACACTCTCTCAAAATTATGTTCCAGAAGGTCTTGGGTGAGCTGGTTATGTGTGTTCTGAGAAGGACTCCAGTTAGTTCTGACAGCCATGTCTAGTTCAGATCCACTGCTTTAAATATCTGCAGAGATGGGTTCAAAGGAAATGGGAGACTTAGTAGGACCATCATCCAGGAGCATGGGATTGAATATAGGATGGGAAGGCAGGAGCATGTAGAATCACTACAAGACAACAAGCAGAACCCTATGAAGTTGAAGCAGAAAGCAATTTGATTTTCTCTGTCCATTCCTCTATGCTAAAATCTTCTTCATGGACTATTCTCCTTTCACTCTACCCCAACCCCCTACCATGGATGAAATTTCGGGCAGGTATCAGAAGTTCTCTGGTCATTCTGAGATACTCAAAATATGCTGGGTACTTTAGTTCCAAGAGTAGATTCATTTTAGTAATAAAAACTATCCAATCTCATGTAATGATAAGAACTCTGAACTTTAATAAAAATTTGTTGGTTTTTCCACATGAAAAATTTTCCATTTTCTACTTCTTTCTGAGTTATATTGGTTTCCTAAGTCTGCTGTATCAAAATACCACAAACGAGGTGACTTATAAGAAGAGAAATCTGTTGTCTTATAGTGCTGGATGCTGGGAGTACAAGACTGTCAGCTATGGTAATTCCTTCTCAGGCTTTGAGGGAGAATCTGGTCTATGCCTCTGTCTCAGTAAGGGTTCTCTGGAGAAACAGAACTAGTAAGGTGTGTGTGTGTGTATGTGTGCACACATGTGCATGCATGCGTGTGGGTTAATGAATTAGTTCATATAACTGTGGGGGCCTGGTAAGTCTAAAATCAGGAAACAAGCTGAAGATTCCTTCAGTCTTGTTTTCCAAAATCCATAGGTAAGTGACAAGAAGAGGGAAGAGTTCTGGCAACATGTGTATAGATTTATAGTCTGGAGACAGAATGCACCATAGGGAAAACTTCCTGTTTTGCTCTTAAGGCCTTCAATTGATTGGTTATGGCCCACCCACATTATGGAAGGTGACCTGCTTTACTTAGAACAAATGATTTGATCACAAGTAACAGCACCCAGACTAGTGTTTGACCTAAGAACTAGGCACCATATCCTAGCCAAATTGACACATAAAATTAACCATTACAGCCTCTGTCCTACCTTCTGTTAGCTCCTGGCAATCCTTCATTTGCAGCTGCAGTGTCACATGGCATACTTCATTTGTCTCCTCTGTCTCTGTGTATCTTTTCCACTTTTCCACTTTTATAAAGACATCAGTCATGTAGATTAGGACCCACCCTATCCAGTGTGAACTCACGTTAACCTAACTGCCAAAGACTGTATTTCCAAACAGGGTCATTGTGGTAGTTAAGTTTGTGTGTCAACTTGGCCAGGCCTGGTTGAATGCCTAAGCAGCTGGATGTAGTTATTCATGGTGAGATTGGTAATTAACTCCATGGTGAAATCTATTGGAGCAGCTGAGTAGCTATTTTAGGCATGGGGTCTGCTTCAAATACATGAGAAGCAACTTTGAGAAAGGTCTCCATCTTATGGCACGCTTGAACCATGCATGTAGCTGTGTCATTGTTCAGCAGCCTGCCATGCTCTGCCGATCTTGGGACTTTCAATGGATTTGAATTAGTGGCCTGCGGTGTGGTTTGGTAACATTGGGACTGTGCCTTTTTACTTTTCAACCTTGGGGCTTCTCAGCCTCAGCAGCTAGCAGTGTCTGAGTGAAGAAAAACCTCCAGCTCCAGTGGGCCAGGAGGAGGAGTAAGAGCTGAAGCCCAAGGTTGAGGGGCTTTTACCCAACCCCTAGAGCCTGGCACTTTGAAGTTCAACTTACAGCCTCCAAACTGTAAGAGAATAAACTCTTGTTTGTTCAAGCTATCCCATTTGTGGTATTTTCTGTTAGAGCAACACAGAGGTAACAAATATACTCATATTAACAGATACAGGGGTTATAATATCAACATATATTTTCAGGCGGGACACATTCAATCCATAATATTCTACCCTCTTGCCCTCAAAAGTCCACATTCTTCCCATGTGCGAAACGCATTCACCCATCCCCCAAAGTCCTAACGCATTCTGGCATCAACTCTAAGTCTGAAGTCTCATCTTCAAAATCATCTAAATCAGATATGAGTGAGATTCTGAGTATGTTCCATCATGGGGCAAAATTCCTCCCCATGTGTGGACTTGTAAACCCTAGAAAACAAGTTATCTGCTCCAACCTACATGATGGAACAGACATGGGGCAGATATTCTCATTCTGAAAGGGAGAAATTGTTGGGAAAAAAGGAGTCAAGGAACCCAAGCATGGCTGAATCCCAGGAGGACAATTTTCATTAGATCTTGTGTTAGACTGGGTTCTCTAGAGAAGCAAAACCAGTGAAGCTTATATATATTTAAGTTGTTGTTGTTATGTGCTGCCGAGTCGGCCCCGACTCATAGCAGCCCCTCCTTGGGTTTCCGAGGCAGTATCACTAATGATACCTTATGAATAGCAAAGAAACACTGTTTGGTACATTACCGTGCAACTTTAGGAATAGTCCGTTTAGGCTAAAAGGCTCGCAAAATAGGACTGG
>NW_006922461.1:170988-172289 GCF_000298275.1 Orycteropus afer afer
TAAGATCTCCAGACACGCAGAGCATAGGGTAGCAGGAACAGGAAGCAAAAATTTTTTGAGTGGGTCACTAGGGGTAATTGTGAGTGGTACCACTCCCATTTCCACCCCTTGGTTCCTGTACCTATGAATCCTGGCTATTGGAGAAGCAGCACTGTATATTGGATGCTGGTTTACAGCATATACAGCCTCCTGGAGAACATTGCCCCAACCCTTCAAGTATTGCCACCTAGCTGGTGCTGTAATTGTGTTTTTAGTAGGCCATTCCAACGTTCTATCAAGCCAGCTGCTTCAGGATGATGGGGAACATGGTAAGACCAGCGAATTCCATGAGCATAGGCCCATTGCTGCACTTCATTTGCTGTGAAGTGATTCCCTTGATCTGAAGCAATGCTGTGTGGGATAACTTGAGGGTGGATAAGGCATTCTGTAAGTCCACGGATGCTAGTTTTGGCAGAAGTGTTGTGTGTAGGGAAGGTGAATTCATGTCCAGAATAAGTATCTATTCCAGTAAGAACAAAATTCTGTCCTTTCCATGATGGAAGTGGTCCAATGTAATGTACTTGACACCAGGTTACTGGCTGATCACCGCAAGGAATGGTTCCATATCACAAACTCAGTGTTGGTCTCTGCTGCTGGCAGGTTGGGCACTCAGCAGTGGCGGTAGCCAAATCAACCTTTGTAAGTAGGAGTCCATGTTACTGAGCCCATGCATAACCTCCATCCCTGCCACCATGGCTGCTTTGTTCATGAGCCCACTGAGCAATGACAGGAGTAACGAGGGAAACAGAATGGCTGGTTTCCATTGAATGTGTCATCCTATCCACCTGATTGTTAAAGTCCTCCTCTGCCGAGGTGAACTTTTGGTGGGCATTCACATGAGACACGAATATCTTTACTTCTTTGGCCCATTCAGAGAGATCTATCCACATAACTCTTCCCCATACATCCTTGTCACCAATTTTCCAATCACACTCCTTCCATGTCCCAGACCATCCCCCCAAGCTATTAGCCAGAGCCCATATATCCGTATCCAATCGTATACAATACATTTCTTATTCCATGCAAAGTGAACAGCCAGATGCATGGCTCGAAGTTCTGCCCATTGGGAGGATTTCCCATCACCACTGTCCTTCAGGGAAGTCCCAGAAAGGGGCTACAGTGTCACTGCTGTCCACTTTCAAGTGGTGCTTGCATATCATGCAGAACCATCTGTAAACCAGGCATGTGTTTTCTCTTCCTCAGTCAACTGATCATAAGGAACTCCCCATGAGGCCATAGGTGCAGACTGGGAGAGAGAAGGT